>NC_051157.2:23185558-23329065 GCF_013339745.2 Dermacentor silvarum
CGGCAAGCGTACACGCTTTTGCTCTTTGTGCGATGCCTCATTACGTGTGCTAAATAATGCACGCACGTGGCGCAGCGCTATGCACATGGCGCAGCGTGACATGTCCTTTTCTTGCCCAATAATGAAAAAAAGGCAGGTCTACCAGTAGCAGCACATGTTGCGAATGGCACAAAGGCCTGTACACAGTTGCGAATTTCCTTCTAGTTATCATCGTTCAGATATCTTTCGTACAGTCTGGAAACATTCTACGTGAGTTTCTCCTCGCTTCTACACTGTGGTTACATCATTCTCGTTGACAAGTTCGTTCTCGTCTTGATCTAAACACTCTAAGCAATAAATTCTGCAAGCAAGCATCTTCGCGCGGCTGGTGCGCCTTCAGCCTAATTATAATTTATGTGCTCGGAGCGTCTACAGACCGGACTTTGAATGCTCAAGTGATTCTCCCCCTCGCCTGCTTTTTCGCGTTTGTGAGTGAAAGTATCATCAGATTCAAAGGCAGGATATTCCTTGCAAACATAAACGGCCCTTGTTCGCTCAGTTCCAATGAAAGATCTCCTTATTGCGAAAAGGCGAAGCAGACAGAAGATGCGAAGCAATGAAACTGTGTATCATTGCGCGCAAAACTACATGGACAAAAGAGGGAACACGTATAATGTCGTTTTGCGCGCAATGATACACGGTCTTAATGGAAAACCAACAAGCCCAAGTGAAAACCCTACTGAAGCAATGAAGTGTCACTTCATGGTTAAACAAAAGGCTCGAGCAACACCAAAGAAAGCTCGCTACTCAATAAGCAGTGTGACACACATGCGGTACCTGACGTAGCCGGACAGATAGCCTTGAGGAATTAAACAACTGACGCGTTTATTATTTCGTTGTTCGTATTGTTGTTATTGTTATTATTTTGCATCCTTAGTAGGGATATATTCAATAATTCAGTGGTGAAGACATATATGTTCTTATGCAGAAAAAAAAATAAAAGCAAGGCTGAAAAGTGCTGCTGGTAAAAAAAAAAGGCTACACGAGTCGGCACAAATGACAAAATAGAAAATATGTAAACAAATTGTTACGCAATAACTTCTCGCATAGTTCCACCAAGAATGCCTGATATGCGGCAGTAACTCCACTTTTGTACTGTTTTCGTTGTTTATAGCTAAAATAATGCGATAAGGATTCGGCTGCCCGGAAGGGAAGCCATCCCTTTCGACACCATGTCATTGCTAATATATTCTATTACCAACGAAGACATACGTAGAACTGAAAGATAGCATAAGAGAGATAATCAAGACGACTCCTTTCCCCAGAAATATGCATCCGGTGCACAACCTGGAAAGAAGAAAGGCAAGAGCCAAAGCTCTCCTGCAGGAGATAGAACATTCCAGAGAACATGCGGCTCATGTAGATGCTGCATCGGTCAGAGGAAAGAAAGCCTTTACGGCAGTAGTAGTAGATGCAGATGGACTCATTCAGGATGCTATTACAATCATGACTAAAGAAGCGACAGTCGCGGAACAAGTAGCGATAGCATTGGCTTTAAGCAATAATAAGTGGACGCGAATTTACAGCGACTCTAAGATGGCTGTTAGACACTTTACCAAAGGCTTTGTAACAAAAAGGGCTGCCCAGCTGATTGGTGAGATCGAAATCCGCTTGTTTCTTGCACACATGGGTTCTGTCGATCCATCTCGGAAGACTTTAAACGAGATGGCTAACGCAGCTGCACGAGGACTTACTATCCGTGCACTATGTGACCAGGACCACAATAATATGCAGGAGGAGAGCAGGGACTGATTACTTACATATAATGAAGTCACGAAGCTTTACTACCTGAACAGAAGTGCCACACGCTACACGCTAAGTGCCACACGCTAAGCTCAATAGAGTTCAAGCGGTGACTCTGAGATTGTTACAGACAAGTACTTATCCGAGTTCAAACTTTATTAGCAAGCTATATTCAGAAAGAGAGGTACCAATCAATTGCGAGATGTGTAATGGCATCATTACTCTGGATCATATGCTTTGGCAATGTCTTGTGGCTTTCACAGACTGCGACAAGGAAAGAGACTGGTGGCGACGAGTGCTTCACAGTGGAGCTCCTTTAGGTCAAGTACAGGCCGTCCAGATGGCCCACGACACGGCTGCAAGGTTAAACCTTACTGCCCCGACGTGGGAGCCGCCTACGTCAACCTAAGGGTTGATCTTCAGGACCTGAATAAAGTTCATCATACCATACCATACCAACGAATCAGATAGTAGCTGTATTCTCTGCACCGCAGTCCGCCCTCACAAATGAGTGCAAGGTAGTGTTCGAAAGAAATTCGATTTATTAAATAACAGCTTCTTGCTTGCGGCCAAATAGAAATGTCACAGTGTATAAACTTTCACAGTGTAAGTTTCGGTTTCTCTTTTTCCGTCCGCTTGCTCTGCACACTGTCCGCGCACTGTGTCCGGTTACGTCCCCGCACAGACGTCTGAGAACAGGATACGTAAATCGCACGAAAACAAAATCACGCACTAATCCTTACTTGGGCCTCTTTTATCAGTGTCGGAGAGAAAGCAAAGCTGGACTGGGTCCAGGTGCTAGAGAGAAACTGTTGGAAATTGCAGTGGTTGCAGTGCAGACGCGTGACCTTGGAAGTGCGTGCTGCAGCGCACCTTCTGTGGGCAGTGGAGTCTGCGCAATACAACCTCTGACGCACATCTGTCACGCTTGCGTGTATGATGAAATATGAATTAGTAAGCTCGAGAGAACACGGATGGAATTGATACAAGATAGTGAATGCTGTGCAATGGGATTCACAAGCGATTATAGAACAAAAGACAAAACTGAAGAACATAAAAATCGCAGTCCGCCCTCACAAAGGAGTGAAAGATAGTGTTGGAAAGAAATTCGATTTATTTAATAACAGCTTCTTGCTTGCGGCCAAATAGAAATGTCACAGTGTAAACTTTGACATTTTTGGTTATGTCCCCAATTTTCATTTGTATTTTCCCCGGTCTGAGTAAGCAGAGAAATTGAGCACGTTCCTGTAACAAATTCGTTTGAAAGTACATATCTGATAGGCTTGAGGAACGAAGGCTTAATCGGAGAAATTTCACCGCTTGATAGGCGTAACATTAGCAAGAAGACAGAAAGAATGAGAAGTCGGCCGCCTTGCATTTTAAGTGCAACTGCGGCGGTGCACGCTTTACAGGAAAGTTTCACGCGAAGGTGGGCAGCAGAATAAACGAGAAGCGCGGCCCGTTTTTAGCGACCTGTCGGGAAAGTAAACAAGGATGACTCATGAAAAAAAAAGGTCTCGAAATAACATACAATACATGATAAGAAGTGAGAGAGAAGAGTCACAATGATGATTTGGTAACAAATTACTCTGTAACAACTGCGGGTATGTAAAAAAAAGTCGCAGTTTCGCCCGAAAGGCCAAGCATCGATTGCGATAGCAAACTAGTGGACATCTATGCGAAGTAACGATATTCGTTTTATCGTCAGTATAAGCTTGTAAACATAGGCATACTAACTAAATTAACAGGCATGGTGTCACGCGCGCACAAGCAAACATGAACGCATCGCACTGGATGACCGCGGAAACACGCTTACAAAATGCTGTATACCATAGTGAGTAAGCGCGGCAGCAGCAGACGAGCTAATTGACCTTCGTCCCGCCGCTCGCATCAACGCGAACTAAGCCGCGAAAACACAGCGCAGGGAGTAAGGACTGTGCCCCCGCCGCAGATGAATTTCAAGATACAGCGCCCGGGCGGAAGCGCGTGGCGTAGTACGCGGCCTCCCCCCTCCCTATCCTCCCCCAGGAGTCTTGCAGCCCGGCGGGCGCGCGCAGTCACTCGGGTGGCGCGGAGTAACCCCCCACCCTCCCTCCGGAGCTTCGTGCGTGACTGGAAGACGGCGCGCTTCCTTCCCACTTCCCGCTCTTGCGTGCGCGAGATTGAACCATGATCGCCGGCTCACCCTCGCACGCTTTCACTCGCACATGGAGCATAGGGCGCGCGGCGACGATGTTATCACCCGTGGACTTTATATGGAACCTCACGGCGACGGCGACGACTACGGCAGAAATGCGCCTCGGTTGTCCATATAATTGTTATCGCAATAAAATTGCAGCAAAGGGGACGAAGCTTTTGGCCATGTGCTAGAATATGTTGAAAATGTTACTCACCCTATTGCAATAAAAACCTCTGTAAAGTACTGGGCATCAAGAAGACCTCGGAAAGAGCTGAGCACACTGAAGCTTTAGAAAATGCAAAACGAAGTTAGGATATACATAAAGCGAGCCTCACGAAATTTTTAACAAAAGCTGGAATATTCTATGCAAATAAGACTACGTACATCTCGTCCAGAGCCTTGCTGACAAATTGTCATTAATTTTATCTCCCTAATGCCCAATTACTTAAGTAAAATTAAGTAATTAGTCAACGCTTTAATTTTTGAAATAATTGTTAGGATGTTTATTAGGGAGTTGCAGAGGACAGAAATAGACGCCAAAATTAGACTTTTCTATCAAGCCCCACTTTGCTCGTTTATTATTTTGGCAGAGAGAAAGTCATGAAATATATTTACAAAATATGAAGCGACTACAATTTGAAAAACGAATTGAAATCAGGCACTTTGTTTCAATTGTATGCAAAGTGTATTGCCCTGCCAATATTTAGCGCCGTCAGGTTATTTATCCCCATGCAAAATCCTAGAATAAGTTCAAGAAGTTACTCGCCATATTGCAATAAAAAACTCTATAGTGAACTGGCCATCAAGAAAGAAGTTATCATGTAGTTATTACTAAGTGCAAAAAGGAAAAGCAAACAAAGTAGTCATACAGAATTTAGCTAGATACCGCTAAATGTTTGTATAGTTGTGGTATTGAATGCGCAAGAATGCGAGATAGTTTTAGTCTAGCTTGTCTTTTCACATCTAATTTTATTTATAATGTATTTGAACTGTTGCTTGTTAACTTTGATTGCTAGGTGATGACGCGACATGTCCAAATGTAGGTCCTACAGATTAAAGAAAAGCCTCTGAATAAGGCTATGTGCATGGTGGCTAAAAGAAGGTTGCCTGGCGTATCATGTTCGCTTTCAATATAAATCAACTAGACTGGGCTGAATAAAGCACAAATTCCAGTGCAATCGCCCAGCCACACTCTTAATCCATAAGACAGACCATCTCACCAGAAGCCACTTCACTTCCTAAAGCTGCGACCCTATATAGCCCGGTTCCGCTTGTCGTAGTTCATCAGGGATAGCTTTAATTTTACCGGATATCCACGTAACTATTACTCATAGTCGAGGGAACATAATCCCTTTCTGCATTCGCCACCAGGGAGGAGCAAAAATACATGCAACGATAGAGGCACCTTCATTTGTCACCGCGGGGGAGAGGTTTGCTATGAATATCACATGAGGCGATCAGCGCAGCTCGACACACCAGTGCTCCATCTTCGTATTTGGGTTGCCAGAAAAAAAAAGATCCTCTCTTCTTTCGCATTAAGGGCAGCCATAAGTGTAGTGAACAGAAACGCCGTTCCTGCATGGAATAACGTAGTCTGCGTGGTTTCGCTCTACAAAAGGATGGCCTGCACCTGTGACACCTGCGTGTGCTTATTGTGTCAACTATAAGGTGTCCTTTAATGCGATAGGATTATAAGCAGACTTCACCCACAATGGAGGTATCAGTTCCTCTGACGAAAAATGTGGGCCAATTTCGAAGGTAGTCCAGTCTAACACAGCATCGCAATGCGTTAGCTGACACGAGGGTAGAACGCGAGACATTGTCAGATGACGCATGCGCAAGACGTTTTAAAAAGCAACTTTGGCACGAGAAAAGCATGCGTGTTCGATCCTCCATCAGTCACGCATTTCTTTATAGCATTACATGCGGACTTCACCTACGTTGAAAGTCATAATCAACCTATGTTTATGTCCACTGTAGAACAAAGGCCTCTCCCAGCCGTCTCCAATTACCCCTGCCCTGCACCAGCCGATTCTAACTTGCGCCTCCAAATTTTCTAATTTTATCACCCCACTTAATTTTCTGCTATCCTCGACTGCGCTTCCCTTCGCTTGACACCCATTCTGTAACTCTGATGGTCCACCGGCTATCTGCCTTACGCATTACATGGCCTGCCCAGTTCCATTTTTTTCCCTCTTAATGTCGGTTAGAATATCGGCTATCGCCGTTTTATCTCTGACCCACACCACTGTCTTTTAACGTTACGCCTAGCATTTCTCTTTCCATTGCTCTTTGCACCGTCCTTAATTTGTTCTCGAGCTTCTTTCTTAACCTCCAAGTTTGCAGGTATCTGACAGAAAAGTTGTGGTGTGTGGAGCGTGCGCGTCGCAGCGTACATCAATTCGCAAGTTTGTAAAAGATACCAAGCGTAGAAACGTCACTTTGACAAATGAGTTTGCAAGGCCACCCTGACGCACGCGCGCGCAGCTGTCGATGACTCATAATCTAACTATGCCATCGCATGCTTACAGAGCTTACGGTGCTAAGTTGTCGTCTAGATTTTTGACTAGATGTACGTAGAAGCCTTGGTTTTCTATACGTAGTGGATAGAGGAAAGGAAAGGAGAAAGGCAGAGAATTGAACTAGACCTATTCCAGTTTCCTACCATACGCGTAAGGGGGATGGAGGAGGGAAAGAAAGAGAAATACATGTGATTCTAGCTCGTCCACATACACTAAGCAAGGTGCCGCGTATCAATATAATCGGGCACTCAAGTCAGTTTTCTTAATGTACTGTAGAAGAGTCCGTGTGGCTTTCTGGGCTGAGGAAATTACAGGTAGGTGTTACGAAGTATTCCGATAACCTTGGCAATTAGTGGGTGAAACTTCCGCGCTTACGCCCGCGTGTAGGTGCTGATGTCGGAGTGGTGCGACGCGAGATGTACCGCAAAAGCAATGGCACGTTACCAATAAAGCGCTGTACTGCTTGCCAACGTGAAGCCTTGCACACACTTTATTTTATAGCAGGCAACAACAGCTTTCAAAACATTACTTTAGAGCAGGTCGTTGGTTGAATCCTTCACATACAGTGCGCTTCAGCCTTTATTGTCCTTTGCTTGTTCTTTGCGCTCAACCTAAAAGTGATCAGACCAGCCTCCTTTATACAATTTTTTCAGCATTAACATTAATCATGAGATGCCCGCCGAAGAAAGCGCACGGTATATGCCTTGGCACTTGGTATCAGTTTTGTCTATGCTTTCGTCATTGTTGGAGGAGTGTACGTATCTTAAATAAAACAACGACGCAGGCACTTTTCCCATTTCATATTCCGACGAGCACGTAGAATACTCTCGTATGTCGACAATATGAGTTGATGTGCAACGCACACATCTATCCAGATGAGCTTTCGAAGCACAAAACGCAAAAACAAACACGGAAGTAAGCACGCCCTAACGAAACAGGCTGCAGCCTCTCGATGTGCTGCAAAGTAGCTGAGTCACGAACTGCTCTGGCTCTCTTGACGCCCCAGAATTAAAGAAAATGTGGGAAAGCGTACAGACGGTCGCATACGTTGAAACTCCCCCGCTCTTCCCGTGAACAATGAAGCTATGGCCATAGGTCTTCTTTTGGTGCAACACTTAAGCACGCATTTTGTGCACTCGAGTGCAGCGAGTGCTAGCGAGCGCATTTCCATTCATGCTCTGACAGCACTAGCGATCACCTTCACATTTTCCGACGCACAAAACACATTTATAGCTGTTTCTTATTCTGCCATTTTTTTTTGTATCTGGCAAGTATGCTGCAGAAAATAAGATTTATGCATGGGCACGTCACCATTTCTAATACACTTCGCAATATTAGCCTCCGCAAGCCGAAGGAAACTGTCCCTCAAATATGCGCTAAAGTCCCGGAGCAACATTACGCGAAATAAATGCACTTCGGACACGATACGAAAGCATAAAGCTGAGCAAGTTGATGTCTTATTTCCTTGGATCACTTTTGCTGGTTTCTGCTAAGTAATCCAATTTTCCTGAACAGATGCGGAACAAACAAGCCTGGCTAGCTCGGCCTACGAACGTGCAAGCAAAGCTTCCAGGCGCAGAAATTCTGCCATAACACCGCTAAAAGAGGCCAACACGAGAAGGCAGTTCCGGATGTTCCGAGGGCCGCGATATGATTGCACGCAGCACCGACAGCGTCTGGCGGAAGAGGGGTGGACTTTCGTAGCGCGAGCCAATTTCTCTTCATAACGGGATAATCCCGACCGCGTGAAAAATGACGCCGCCGCGTACGTATACGGTCGCCTGTCATTGATGCTGCTTGTTCTGACCTCACTTTCGCGCGGGAAGTTTCGGTTTCTCTTTTTCCGTCCGCTTGCTCTGCACACTGTCCGCGCACTGTGTCCGGTTACGTCCCCGCACAGACGTCTGAGAACAGGATACGTAAATCGCGAGAAAGCAAAATCACGCACTAATCCTTACTTGGGCCTCTTTTATCAATGTAAGAGAGAAAGCAAAGCTGGACTTGATCCGGGTGCTAGAGAGAAACTCTCGCAAATTGCAGTGGTTGCAGTGCAGACCCGTGACCTTGGAAGTGCGTGCTGCAGCGCAATTTCTGTGGGGAGTGGAGTCTGCGCAATACAACCTCTGACACTCATCTGTCATGCGTGCGTGTATGATGAAATATGAATTAGTAAGCTCGTGAGAGCACGGATGAAATTGACACAACATATTGAATACCCTGTAGCGGGATTCACAAGCGATTATAGAACAAAAGACAAAACTGAAGAACATATAAAAAGAAAACTCGTCTATGTTCCGCGTATACTATCAGCACATCGAACTTACACGAAACAGCACAACGAAACCAATCAGAACAAGAAGGTGGGAGGTCTCCGAGCTCATTCTAAGGACGCAGTGACTTCAATGGGCAGGATTTATTTTGCGCTCTGTGTGTTTAGAAGACTGAAATTATACAGTTGGAAATGACAGCTCAAGCAAGCGAGATGCGTTACGATAAATGTTTATTATGACACTGTACACGTACCATATTTAGGAATTTCCGATCGTTTGTGCCAATCCAGTTTCATATCGCTACATTATTAGAATTGATTTTTTTCGTAATTGTGTGATGTGAAATAATTATAACGGCGGTTACAAGGCAATCACAACAGTATAAAGCCAAATGAAAAATGTAGATAAGGAGAGCATAGTGTGCATTGACTGTGTTTGAGACTGGAAAGCAGAAAATAATGCGGTAAAGGAAAAATGAGAGTGGACGAAAAGGTAACTTGGTTTGGATTGCACCAGGGGCAAGTTACCTTTTTGTCCATATTCATTTTACCCTTTTCTTCATTATTTTCTACAATATCAATCTCAACCACAGCTAATTGCCCCTAAGTTTTACTTGGCTTCATTGTCTGGTGGCTTCATATGATTGTGATGAATAGAAATCACGCCCCTCAGTTTCCGTTCTCTGATGCTAGGTAGGAATATTGCGTGTAAAGAACATCCAGGATAATTTTAAAGCTGCAGAATAAGGATATTAAAAACATGGCTGTATGTAGGCTTAGGTGAATCCCATATTATATTGTACAGCTTAAAACGATATAAGGCGAAATTATTTAAGACAAAGACCGAATAGCAATAATAAACAATAAACAGGAAAACGCCACTTACGGGTGAAGACAACTATAATTTTAATTAGTTTTTCCCACAATTTAACCTAGACTACCTCCTTCTCCGTTCTTCTTCCTTTCGTGCCGTTTCTTTGCTTATTTTTTGCTTTTAAATATTTGTGCGAGGCCGTTCACGTGCGGTGACCATATTGAATAAGGTGAATAAGTACAGCCTCAACTATTTTGCTCATGATCGCAATTCGTTACCTATTAAACTACACCTAACTACATGTACGGCATACATACTTACACCTACATATATTTTGTTCTGAAACTACTACTGAACCAGTTGTCACGGGGAATAATTCGAATAAAGGTGCAACAACAATATCGTTGCAATATACCTTAGGTGCGCATAATATCGACCAGCGAGTCCCTCGCAACATTAGCAGCAACACAGTTTTTGAAATGGAGTACAGTGACTTTCAGGTTATGAATCAATTTTATGGCATAGATAGAGCCTATAGTATACCATCCTACAGAAGAAATCGGTTATTAGAAATGGGGAACGTGACCCGGGAATCTATGTTTGGCAGTTGTGTCAACTATTGCGTTATGCTTTTCAGTAACACTAAACACAAACAAAAAACGCCGTTTTGCTTTCTCACCGCGAGCCTATACTCTGCGAATAGAGAGAGTAGAGACTGTGTGCAAAGAGCTCCTATGTTCCAGATTAATGGCGCAGTATGTCAAAGGCCAAACAGCGTTCATCATTATCATCGACAAAAAAGAACGTGAACGAAGAGAGCGTAAAATACTGCTCGCGTATAGCAGACACGGAAAGTTATTACGGGCCAAGCGTCTAACTGCGCGTTTCAGTTCCCCGTCGTCTAACATGCCAGAAAGCGTCGCTGAGTAAATAAAAGGGCACTGCGCAGTCAGTGCTGTCGGAGAAAAGAGGTCAGAGCAAACTTACGAGGCAAGCTTTGCAGAAGCGAAAGTAACGGGTCAACGGTAGCTTAATTTATGGAGGGAGATTAAGGGCATCGGAAAAAGAACAGGGCACGTAAGGAAATTCGGGTCAAAGTATTAAGCAAGATTCCTTATTTGTGAAGGTTACTATGAGGCACAACGTAATGTGTACGAACACGTAATGTAGCTTTAGCTGATTGTACAGAATGACTTCATGGCTTCGTGGCCCGAATATATACATGGTTGCAGGTCAGGTCACAGCAATCCGCTTTCATTCGAAGTTTTTTTTTTTGGCATCTATTCGAAGAAATAGTAACCTAGCCTCACAAAAAAAAAAAAGAAATACGAAGGTTTTGTATTCCAAATGAATTACCATATATTGGGGATACGATCTTACATCATGATGGCTCTCCTCTAAGTGGCGGCCTTTTAGAGCTGCTAGAGTCACGTAGTTCGGAAAGTTGAGTATATTTGTGCTCTAAAGTGTTAAATAAGCTCGTTATATACGCTAAGCACTAACCTCAGTCTTCCACTGAAAGTAAAGTAACATTATACGCTATACACAGGGCCACACCATTATAAAATATACTTCAGCCCTATGCAACCGTCACGAACAATGTGATATTAAAAGCAGTGGACGCCATCGAGAGAAAATCCATTTGCTTCATTTGCCGGCGTTAAAAAACATTGGAAGACGCTTGAGCTTCGCCTTTTAAGAGTGGAACGCGATAGCGTTATCGGGACCCGTTCGCATCGCAGCGCGCGGCTGTAGGTCTGGTAGAAATGCTGGAAAAGGGGTTTGTGTTTGAGTTTCCTCGTAGCAGAATTAGGTTTTCTCGTACATTCAAATTACAATTCGACGTTGATTGATAAACAGTCCGACGGCGAATCCGACGGCGAATCCGACGCCGAATGGTAAAGTCGTACTTTACGATTTTCCTGACGGATTTCCATGCGAGCAATTCAATTTTTGTTCACGAAAACCTTGCAACACGGGGAGTGCCTGTGCGGTCGGGTTGGTTGGGGATTTCCTCCGCCGTGTGCACTGCACGCCGGTTGCCGACGCCGGATTTTGTGCGACACGGAGCCCTTAACGCTGTCGCGTTAAAATGTTGTCTGTCCCCGACATTGGCTGGTCGCTCACTATATAGAGTTACAAATACTTTCTGAAATGTGCGGCGACACAGAGTGTTTAACTTTACTCTGTTTCATTGTTTACTTACTGTGACACCTTTCTGATAGCAGCCGCATTAAGTTTGTTAAGAGTGAGTTCACAATCCGCAGCTCCAATGTTATTAACGTTGCACCTTGCTTCGCACTTACTGACATTACAGTTTTAGTTTCCACATACAATAATGGCATATTAAAATATGGTTTTCAGTTCAACATACTTTCGGGCACTCGAACATCGTTTCTGGTAACATTCGCTTATTAGCTCTACCACAGTTAATACAAGTTAATGAGAAAGCCCGCAAAAGTCACGCTGCACTTGCGTGCTTTAGCGGGATTTCTTTAACGCTTGGAAATAACTTTTATGAAGCAGGTGCTGAGCAACCGAAAGGTGAATAGGAAATTTATCGTGATGGCATATAAAATTTTCTGATTAACAAGCTTGCTGTGAATATAATATTTGATAAGTTAGTTAATAACTAATTATGTAATTAGGCAGAATACAAGAAATAGTCTGACTTGGGCCAAGCAACAGCAAACAACATTACCTTGATTCTGTCCAGCTACGTGGCCCTCGCATGTTTTAAAACTTGGCATAAATTACGTGGGACACCCTCTATATATCACTGGAAAAAAATGACTCGGTTTGGTAACGCTATACAGACACACTTTTGACACACGACAACCAAAAGATTGGACACGCATTCCAGCAAGAACCAGATAGGGAGAACAAATGCTGAGAACACGATTGTAGAATTACAAAATTACAAAAATTACAGAATTACAAAAAGCCGACGTAGAGTGGCTAGCTTAAAAATAGATAAAGAAATTTTACTTGTAGCTTCTTTTATCCTAAAAAAATAAAATTCTGGGTTCTTACGTGCCGAAACCACCATATCATTATGTGGCACGCCGTAGAGGGGCACTCCTGATTAATTTTGACTGCCTGGGGTTCTTTAACGAGCGTTTTTTATGCCGCCCCCATCGAAACGTGGCCACCGCGGCCGGGATTAGGTGCTGTGCCCTCGGACTTAGCAGCGTAACCCCAAAGCAACTACGCCACCACGGCGGGTTTCTGTGATGTGACTGAACGCACATTGCATGAACTTGTCTAAATCATTCAGTGCGGGAGTTTTATGAATGGGTTTTTCGATTTTGTATTTTTCTGGTGGGGCCGATTATACTGCTGCTTTTGTTATCGGGGGTGTAGCCTACTTAAGCTGCTTATATATACAGCTTCTTTTCTCGCTCACCTACAGAGCCAAAAATAAACTATTTGCCTATTTCTGTAATCATATTTTTGGGTCGCATAGTAAATGAGACAGCAGCTCAGGCTTAGCAGCCAACTTTGGTAAACGAGGTACTACAGACGACTGGGTCTCTTACGCAAGCTGTAAGCTTCTTAGTAATAAAATATAGGCCCTACGATAAAATAAGGAATGATTTAGCGAAATAAGTTACGCCATTCGAACAAACCCACTTCATTATGGCACCTTGCGCTTTATTCTCTTCTGATCCACGAACATCTCGATGATCGGAGCGCACAGCAGCACGTTTGCGAAAAAGAAGGAGATTGACGGCCGACCCATCAGTACCAAATCTCGCGGCTACTTACTCGGAGAGACTCGCATCCTTTCTCTTGCAGGCTCGCTTGCCAGCTTGTCAGCTCTAGAGCTCGTAAGGGTCAATACGAGTTCCCGACTACGAGCCATTTTACACCGCCACTATTTACTGATGTCCTCGAACGTGTTCGTGCTCTTGAACCTAATTAGATTCTCTTAACCTACCCTTAACCTAATTCAACCGAGAGAAATGCACGTGGTGACTAGTTCGTCCTGGCATTCCTTCAACCACGAAAAGTGCTTTAGATTGTTCGCGATTAGTTTTCTTTAAAGCGTGAGTTTCTGCCAGATGCGCCTGGAAATTTCTCTTTTTATTTTTTTCAGAAATGCAGATGCTGGAAGTAAAAACAAATTTGAACGGTGGAGCTACACCGATTGCGTTAGACGCACAGGGTTGAAAAAAATATTGTCTGATTTGTAGTAACATAATTTCTAAAAAATAAAATCGCATTTATCCAATAAAATAGTTATAGCGGTTTACTATCTTTTGCTTATTATTTTTACACAGTTCTGATCGTGTACAAAAAGCCTCTAGATAGTGATAAACATCATAGCTCGACCGTTTCTTTTTTTTCTCTTTTTGCCAGTGAAGGCTCCTTATTCAACCATTTCTCAACGAAGAAACTCGACAAAAAAAAGTGAAACTAATCAATAAATATACCAAGTGAATAGCAGTGGCACCTATATAATTATTTTCTTACTGGTTAATATTTTATAATTTTCGGAGCTGTGATGTATTAACGTAATATTTCAAGACGTATTAGCCGCAAATAACGCGACGCATTAAGTTGTACCCGGATTGTTGGTATTTTGTATGGAAGTAAATCAGAAATAATTCGCTCAAGCATATTTTGAAGATTACAATGTAAAACGTTCGAGGAGCTCGTCAAGAAGCATGAAGAAAATAACAATTTGTTATTTTTAGTATAAGTACTGTAGTATACGTACTGAGAGTAAAAAAGAAAGTCAAATATACAAAATATGTGCCTTACTCTTAGTTACCGACTTCTCTAAGTTAGACCACGCAAAAAATATGCAGATTTGTTGGCATGAATACTAGCCATAGTTATGGCCACGCTATGCGGGAAAGCCACGGCTTAGCACCTGTGAAAATGGTTAAGCACCTATTGTGCAAGGTGAATTACTTTTTACTCATTGCAGCAAGCACCTGGTTCCCTTTTACTACATTCTTTAGGCTCTAGAAGTGATGTTTAGGTCTAGAAGCATGGACAAGCGTCCTCATACTTGTTTATTTTTGTGTTCGATTAGCTTTTCCGTACAAGCAAGATGGCTGACTCGCAGTGGCGTAGCCAGGTAGGCAGCACACCCCGGGCAGGTGCCCCTTCCCTCGTCCCTCAACCCGCCTCCCCCCTCGCCCCCCTCCCCCCGTCTGAACACCATTTCTCACTACACCACTACCTCGTCATGCACCTTGAACTGGTACTGCAGCCTCCACGAGCTTTCCACAGTACTTGTAAAGTGCTGCACAGTAATGTACAGTGTTGCACATTATTGTACAGTAATGAATGAGAGCGCTTGCAGATGCGGTGCTTGAAAAGTAAGAGCTCAGATTGCTAGCCAATGTTCTGCCGAAGGTCGGCTCGAAACCGACTTCTAGTGCTTGTGTGAGTCGTACATACGCCGTCGAAACGCTGACGGATAAAAGAAACCCACGACGGGAAAGAATAAGGCTGCACTTGATATTAGTCGAACGCCATAAAAAAGGAAGACAAAAACATGCACTCCTGAGCATGTATCGATGTTTGAAACATTGTCAAAACAGTGTAAAGGTCGTGTTGAAAACATAGACAAACCGACGGAAGATACTGTTTTCACTGCTGTCAATCAGAAATTATGTTGATGAGACGACCAAAGCTCAAATTTTGCGTTGTTTGATAGGGGGTATTGCTAGAAGCACTGGAGGCTAGTGTTGACGATAAATCCTGTGAAAGTTTCTTTTTCCAGGGTCCCGGGCCCAATGTTCCGAAAAGAGTCAAGTCGGAAGAATAGTGAAAGTGGAACCGTTATTTTATTCCGCGCATGGCGTTGGTCGCGGAAGAATTCCATACGAAATGTTTAACAACGTGTCGAAGTAATGTCAATAAACTGATCATTTTTGGGGAGGCCCATTAACGAAAGAGTTCAGGGAGTAATGAGTTCGCGTATTAAAGTACGGAATTTGTTTTATTAACCACGCATTACCGGCACATGCAGTAATCTTCACTTGCAATGCTAATTGAAAGTTTGCGCATTTCTAAAATTTTGTTTTATTGCCAGACACGTTTTTTTTTTTTGCGTCCACATCACAGAACCTTCGAATAGTTGAAATTTTGCTCTAGAAATTTTATTGAGACTAGCGCGACAATACATAACAGAAAATTTTTAATCGTTCTTCTTAGTTATACATTCGCTTCTTTCTTGCCACAGCCAATAAAAGATGAGAATACTTAGTCGAGTCGTTAAGTTAAACCTTACTATATACTCATGCAATGCTGTCTCCGTGGAAACCGTACTGGTACTTTCAATGAAAATGCACTGCGTTAAATTGAGCAGAAGTGATCCGGCCATCTGTCTCGCCTGCTGATTTGTTGGCCTTAATTAGGCCTCCTTGCCAAACAAAAGTTTCACTATGCTTTCTTTGTGAAAGTATGCAGTTCAAAATAAACAAATATGTCCGTAAGCATATACGTATTATTTTGGAATTATTCTTCATCAACGGAGTCCTCGCCACGTCGCGACACTTCCCAAATAATTACTAGTAATTTGTCCTGCTTACATCCGAATTATTGCAAGTTGATATTTTTTAAATATTTTCTTATAAAACCCTTAACCCGGCAACCATAATTAGGTTCACTTGCTTCTTGGCCCCTGATTCTGGCTAGTATGGCAGTAGTGTCTTCTAAGGCAGTGAAAGACAACTACAAAAAGGGCAAAGTAGAACAACCTCTGATTTCAAAACTGAAGTGCCTAATTAGTCAACGGCTCGATTTCATCTAAACGCATTTTTTATTTTGTGTTAAACAACTCAATGTAGCCATATCTGCACGCAGAAAGATGAGTGCAAATATATGAAAACCCAACGCCGCGAAGTACACGAAACTATATGGTTCTGAAAACTCTGTGTCAATGTATTGTGGTATTCTTGCACTTATGTTTGAGCGTGTAGCACGAATCCATACCTTCATTTCTAATGCGTGGCAATACTAGATGTCTTACTTAGACTTAGGAATAACGATAATTTATAAATAACAATATCGCCGCAGAATGGTAGAGTCTTCCGCGAGAAGTTATAGTGGAACCGAAGTCCGCTATGGGCGGAATTCTATGGCTAGGTTTTCTATAGACACGTAATTAATGTGTATGGTAGAACACATGCACGACATTTTGAAATCACAAGACATCAATCATGTGACAATTCACAACAGATCACTCAAAGTGCGAATGCTGCTTTCTGCTGCTCTGCTTCCATGGTCGTGGACCCAGGGCAAATAAAAAAAACACTCTTTTAGGTCAAGTACATATCTTAGATATATTTCAAGTATTCATCATAGATATGCTGTCCACATGCAGTTAATCGAGACAGTGCGGCGCCGCTTTTATAAGTCGTACATTCGCATTCTCTAACAATATATGAATAAAAAATGGAGATACACCGACGCAAACGAGATTTACTCGTATTAAAGACGGAGAGACACTACGGCTGCTTAGACAGGAAGCTTTGCTAAGACTATCACAATAAAGACGAAAAATTGTAAGTGCCGCGCTTCTCTGAATGTCGGCAAAGAAGCTCTCCCAAACGGGCGTCCAAAACAATACCCAAAATTAAAAGGCGATGTCTTACAAACCAATCGCTTCAAAAGCGAAAGTTCGTTTATTTTTAATTGTCTGCGCAGGTAAAACCTATGCAGTCAAAGATTTACAGCCAGGTTGTAAAGTGCCACGACTTCTTTTCATTTTGCGTGGTGTTCCCTCCGTAGACTCTGTTTACACCCCCCGTGACTTTAAAATACTTCTCTCAACTAACAACATATGAGTGGCTAAAGTCATCGTGCAAACGAAGGCGAAGTAAGATCTTGTATACACTGGCACTAGTCTTTAGCCAGTGCTTTCATCATGAAAGACACGTGTACTTTTTCCATTTCTTGAAACACACAAACTGCACACATGCATGCTGCCTGCAACAGTCACTATGACACCATTAGTTTGGCGGACTGTTTTGTGGGAAAGCTAAAAAGAAATTATAATTCAAAAGGTCTATCGAAACTCGGAAAATACTTTGATGTGTACCGACTTTTCCCACGTGCCGGTGAAAAGCGCTCGCTTCTCCAAAAAGAACTTTCCTGTCACTATTCACTTTTATCAAAAATTGAGGTGAATAAACTGAAATGATTCATGCAAATAGTAATCTAAGAAACGACGCTGCCTTTCAGTGCGTATAATGCCGGTAACTGATACGCTCGACCTTTTTGGTAACCCTCTCGTTTGGAAGTGGGACGCAGGATGCGAATGGTAAAAAGTACTCCATGAGATGGAGTTGTTTCGGTGGCTTTGGATCTATGATAACGCAATCCCCTCTCGTCTGCATGTAGAAATACGTCTCAAGACACATGATCGAAGTTGGGTGCAATATAGTGATGACGCCGACGCGCTCATAGAGGTCGACGCAGAATTACTGCTTTGCTACAATTGCTGTCGCTTAACTAAGGAGAGAGTTTGCTCACTCAACAAGATAGAAAACGGTATACCGTCGTCATCGTGCACCAGCTTCGATTTTGTCAGTTTGTGCGCTCAGGCTTTTTCGGGTTTCTTGTAGTGCTTACATTCTTGACTATATAGAGTGAAACCTTCGTCGCAGTTTCGTACGACTGAGCTCTATACAAAACAATGAGGGATGGCATAAAACGCAACGAGCCAAATGTTGGCACTTCTGTGGCCGTTTTGTGGCCGAGTCGGTAACAAGGAAAACGAAGGTGGCAGCCAAGCTCAAGTTGTCCGTGCTCTCACATGTCCACAGAGACCCGTAGGCTCCCCTTCGGGCCCCCATACGAGAGAAGCACAAATTAGGATCAATGTCATGGCTGCTCAAGCCTTCCCCAACACACCTTCTCACTTCCTTGCTTTGCTCACCAAACACTCGTCAGGAGACGCGGCCCGCTTGCCCAATTACTCGGACAGTCGTCGAGAGCAGGGGTCGCATGAAGCGGGGGAAACGCAAGATGTTATCACAGGAAAGTAACTCGAAAAGACAAAGCAGATTATCATCATCAGCCTATATTTATGTCTACTGCAGGACGAAGGCCTGTCCCTGCGATCTCCAATCACCCCTGTCTTGCGCTAGCTGATTCCAACTTGCGAATGCAAATTACATAACTTCATCAGCCCACCTAGTTTTCTGCCCTCCTCAACTGCGCTTCCCTTTTCTTGGTATCCATTCTGTAACTCTAATGGTCCATCAGTTATCCACTACTACGCATTACATGGCCGGCCTAGCTCCATTTTTTCCTCTTAATGTCAAATAGAATATCGGCTATCCCCGTCTGCTCTCTGATCCACACCGCTCTCTTCCCGTTTCTTAACGTTAGGCCTAACATTTTTCGTTCCATTACAGATATCCCCGGTTGTATATCCTAGTTCGTCCAGCATCATTCATCAGGTAGACCGCATCATTCATTTATGAAGAGGAACTGTCCCATCTCACCTTTTCAGCACTCGGGACCTGTCTTGGCGGCAACAAATCGCTCCTGTAGGCAACGTGACAGCATAAGATGCCTCCATTGGTTGTCGTGGTGTAAGCTTGTCACTCGAAAGGCATAATTCAAAGCGTCATGCGTCATTGTATAATTTCGCACTGGATGGCGTTCGCGGCGGCTGCTGTTCCAAATAGACGCAGCGAAATTAATTCTGGAATTCATTCTCCACGCATTATCACATAAACGACCGAAGCGCAGTGTTCGTCGGAAACACATGGCTGCAATTCGTCATGCTGTTATAGTAGCTTAGCTAGGTCGAAAATTTCCCTGGTGCTTAACTGCTCAGGCTGTTTCCTTGGGTTCGAAGTACTGGTTCGGCGATGCTTCAACACGAGACTATCGTCAACTTTACAATTAAGCTGTTTAGCTTCATTTGCGGTGTAATCAACATTCCAATATTCATCTTAGGCGAGGTTCATTTCGTGCTACTTCTTACACGTTTGGCTGTGCTTTTTAATCAAGGCGGCGATCTTCATTTATTGGGAAGCGGATGTCAACGTCATACCTGGTGACCTCTGGCCATTCTTCGACAGAAATGCACTGTGTGGCAGGCATATCATTATGATGTTGGGATGAGCTCAAAAATAAGCAGGAGATAATAAATCCGCCGTGGGGATAGGCCATGAATCGAGCATTAGTAGGAAAAGAAAGAAGGTAAATAAATACAAAGGACATTTATTATAAGTGAAATAACGTAATACATAGCAATCAGCTTCGCAAGAGTAAAAAAAAAAAGAAAGAAAAGCTACTTAGGGGAAAGCAAAAAGAGAATTCAAAATGGGATATAAAAATTTCGAACGCAAACTGTTTACTTCCTGCTTTTATAATTTCAATTTTAAGATTTTAAGGAAAATATATTGGTGAGTAATGGTGGAGAGTCGCTAATAATGAAACAGGAAACAGTTTCAATAGCACCGCACGCGGTTAGCAAACACGCAGAAATAGGTGCTAGAGTGAAAATTTGTGGGGCCGCAACATTCACATGGGGATGGATTACCAGCGAAGCTGTTTAGGCTAAATACATGGCCTGCATACATTATGAAATCTTACATTTTTTTTTCATACGGCACCACACTACGCCGACAAGCGCCACCGCGGTCACCGCATGCACCTCTCACCGCCTCAGTGCCATGTTGAAAGTCCCTCTTCGCCACCGGCGTCGCGGGCGGTGGTCTCGGCGCACGCCCGGCCTGAAAGCTTCAACGAAAACTTTCGAGGGGACGCCATCGTCGACTTGCTTCCGCAAGCAAAAAAAAATAAAGAAAGAAAACCATATGGATTAGGAGAGCAGACGGCGGAGAAGAGAGGAGATGGCGTTACTTTTCCAAGTAGAGGGGCTTATAGCCACAGAAGCGCAGGCAGCGTTCACAGGCGCCACCGCCACACTCTTTCCCCCTCTGCCCTACCTCTCTCCATCGCTGCAGTGCCGTCGCCACACTCTTTCCCCCTCTGCCTTATCTATCCACATACTAGCAGCTTTCCGACGCGCGTGACGCGATAACCACAGTAGCGCAGGCCACGTGCACAGGCGTCGTCGCTACACTCTTTCCCAGTCTTCCTCTACACTTCTCCATTGGTGCAGCGATATCGCCACACCCTTTACCCTCACTCATCTTCCCATGAACGCGCGTGACGTTATAACCACAGAAGCGTAGGCCACGTGCACAACATTACTGTCCAACCGTATCGTCTTCATTCCTGTCCACGATACGGACGCAAGCCACCCAGGGTACCCTCGTTGGGAGCGCATGCGGGGGATGCATACGGGGGCTAGAGATAAACAGCTTCGCTGTAAAAACTAAGATCCAGAAGTAATTTTCTTTGGATAAAAAAAAAACACTGTCATATTCGAAATAAGTGATCAGTCCATTCTTGTTCACTACCGATAAAGCATACTGAAGATAGCGCAAGACCAGATTTGTGAATGTAAACATTTCGCAATGGGGTACAAAAGCAGAGTCCCTGGTTAAGAAGCATTAAATCGTACAGTAGGAGAGAGAGAGAGAGAGATCACTGTTTCTTCCAATAACGAAGGCGTAGAAATTTAGAAAACTTATGGAGTTATGTTGTGTCCTCTGTCAAAGAAAACTGCCTGTTGTTGTGGCCTAAAATCATGGCGCTGCCTATATGTTGTCGACTTGTGGTGTACTTCGTCTTAAAGTTCAAAATATCTTTAAAATATGGCACATACCCCAAGCGGGTGCATATCCCGCAGTATTACCTAAAAATACAAAACCACGCATTTTTTAAACAGGAAAAAGAGGAGCCTTAGTCGCCATATGCAGGTGATGGCTTCTCTTTATCGCTCGGTTATTAACTTTTTTTTTTTAGATTTCTCGCGGGAGGGACGTCTGGAGGACACGCGTGATCACTCACGGGAGGACACACGTGCGCATTCTTCTGTCTTAAGAGTTGAACAAGGACAGCAACGTGACTGACACAAAGGATTAAGATGCATTACAACAAAATCGTGCACTGACATTCAGTGTTCCATGAGAAATTTTCTAACGAGTGCGCAGTGAATCGTAAACTCCGAAGTTGTGCGCCTGTCTTCTGCCGTATGGAGACTGCTTTCTCGATGTCGCAAAAGCTCTTAAATACCAGTGTATCAGCAGATAATGACAAAGTTTCATTCCGAAGGTCGAAGCATTGATAGCGATGACAAGGTTTAGCCTTGCGATTGAACTACTCGGCGGACTGTCTTCTAACAATACGCGGGTGCGATACGTTGGCGCGACGTAGCACGAAAGGCAACTGCTGCCGGGCATGAGGAACATCGCCCTGGCCGCTACTAGGCATCCTGCAATGCTACCATGATGAGGACCACTGTCACTGGCGCTGCGGGCGTATCACTTCGATTATTCAGGAAACGAGACCGAAGAAAAACCATCAGTGTTTGTAGCCTCAAGTGAGCTCTCCGTCCCGCTAAGACCACTATATTCATCATAGTGTGGTGTACACACAGCCGGCACATCAGGGAAGCTAGTGTAAGCAGAGCAAGGCAGAACTTGGCTCCGCCCTGGCTCCGACAGATCCAAGTTAGCGGAGCATGACCGTGTGCTCACTTCGCTTCGTCGATCGTTGCTACCAAACATACTCCGCGTCTAACCATCCTTGATGAGGGCCGTTGGTAACGTAACAGCACGGAGGTGGCGGCAGCGCCAACGGCATGAATGCGCCTCTTGCGTCCGTATAATTCCTTTGTATAATAGTAATGTGCTACAGATTCTACGCAAAATCTGATGCCCTACATTTTAACGTTAATTTCAAATGCACTGTGTGCTGTTTATAATTCGGCACGGCTTGGCAGCGTTGTGAAGCTCTCATTGTTTTCAAAACGCGTAATTATAGAAATGCATTTCGGGCTGAACAATCTTGCGGGAGAACATGCATGCGATCACGTGAGCTCTTAGTTGATGTTTGCTTTTCTTTGTGTGTTTTCATCTTTATCTTTGCAACGAAGGAGAAGAGGAACAAAGCAGCTCGATTTTTTGCTAGACACAGCCGCACGAATCCAACAGACAAAAAAGCCAAGGAAAGCATACGGGAAATTACATGTAATTCAAAGGTATGTAGAGATGATAAGTTCACGAAAACTGAAAGTGGAGGAAGAAGCAACTTGACACCAGTGGGAGCCTGAATCGTATCTTTCGCATTACACAGGCCTTGCTATGGCAATTGATTGAGCTACGAGGACCGGTGCTCTGCCATTCACTTCTTTGGGCCATTTGCGTGTGTACAAGATTAGACCTAGTAGTGTTAACTAGCGCTACTCATGGCTATGGCGGTGGACGGTCTTCCCTGGCACGCTGGCTAACAAATAACTTAAATAACACTGAAAAAAAAACATACAACAGCCAGAAAGAAGTGGCGTCACTGATCGCTTCTGAAAAAAAAAGACACAGTGTTCAATTCAAGGAAGCTGTGCACAAAGATTAGGAGAAGGAAGAGGAGGAGAAAGAGGAGGTGTTGCTTGCTTCAGGTGGACCTAGCCTTACAAAATTTGCCGGCAATTAGTACTTTGCCTCAACGCCACCTATCAACTGGCTTACGGTCGGAAAGACTGTGCAGTGCAGCTAACGGAAGCAGGTATGCATGCGTATGGCAGAACATGCTGACTCCCTGGGAATGGATCTAACTAAACGTGAAAGCGCACGTCTTGTATGTACACGTCATTTCATCACCTCCCGCTGTTTCGCTTTCCGGTTCCCATCAACGCGTACAAACACGCCTCCGTCACTCCTACTCCGAAAAACTAAAGCCATAGACACTCCCGTCTAGAAAAGGGAACATTAGTGGCAATGGGTATGATTTGTGCAAAATATTGAAAAATTATTTCTAACGGGTGAGACTTACGCGCGCACGCACAAGCCTAGAACATTCCGCACTGGCGAAAGTAAACCGAATAGCATGGTTTGCGAATTTTCTTAGGCTTAGTGAGAAGGGCCGACAAGTCATTGAAACGGGGAAACGAACGAGCCACGGCGCCTCGGAGTGGCGAGCACCAGCGCCAGCAGCTTCCATTACCAAATTGCCTCCTTGGAATTCCAGTAGTACTCTTGTACACGCTAAAAGATCCAAAAGGAAATGGCCAAGAGAATACGCCATGTCACTTCTTTCCTCGCACTATAACGCCAGGCATTGAGGCGCAAACTAATGGTTTCTCTCCTTCACGGGCCATTTAGCGCCTGCACATCGAACCGGTTTTCCCTGTTTCGACGTTTTCCTCCGCAGCCGAGCAATATTTCGCTCAGTAGAAATTGCAAGCAGAGAAACGATGCAATTAATGGTTGTGTCAGTCACGTTGTCTGTGTCAATGGTCGTAGAGGTGTACTGAACTAAGGTAAGGAGGGCGGGGCGTATACAGAATGCAAGAAAGAAAGGAAGGAGACTGCTGAAATTGTGTGGATAGCTGCTTCGATGAGGCGGCTCATTACAGGAAAATTGCATTGACATTCTTGCACAGAAGTGACTGTTAAGCAAGGTTCATTGACGCAATACTAGGAATTTACACATCCGGCATTGTTTTGCATTGCTTCTTTTCATTCTATAATGCTATTTATTTTTACTTTGTGTGATCGATATAAATTATCAGAATTACTTTTGTACGCTTGCTTCTTTAACGTACAGCTGCGGGTCGCCAGATCCCGGTACCAGCAGCATTCCTCATGGCCAGCAGGGCATTAAAGAGGGGATCCAAATTCACAGTTTCCATGTTCAGGAGCAGCGCTTGTTGAAGTTGATGATGCTGGGGCTGCTATGTATACATATAGGCAAACAGTGAGTGCTGTAAGCAGGACAGAAGTTTACAGGAAGATGGAGTCGTGTATAGTGATCAACAGGGGACTCATCTTTAGCAAGGAAAGCAGTTGTTTTCCCCCTGTCTTCTTGGCGAAACTTCGTCCCTTTGTCGCTCCCCCCTTGTCAAAACTTTGGCTCCAGCGACATTCCTTGTCCGGCCGCTCTTAATCACATAGGTCTGGAATTGCGCGGTCTTTTTGAAAACCACCCTCACAAAGCAAATAACTGCTGCCCAGCGGCGCTTTTTTATTAACAGCGGATCTGTTCTCAGCCGAGCCTTCGCCGTCTGTCCGGTGTCACGCAGGTCACGCGACCAGGAGAGGATGAGAGCCATGTGAGAGCCGCGTCAGGGGAGGGCAGGTTATGTGGCCAGCAGAGGAGGAGAGGCGCGCTAGCGGGAGGAGGCGACCAATGAGAGGCCGCGCTGGACACGAGGAAGAGAGGCGATAAGAGAAGGTCTTTCTGTGCGGCGCGCCCTTTCGGTTAACGCGCAACGCGCAGAGCTGCTGCTGACGCCATCCGCGTTTCTCCACGTTCGCGCCGAACGCGCGCGGTGTCCGTGACTGCAGCCGATGGCTCTTGTGGCGGCTCGGTATGTTTCGACCAGAGAACTGGACACCCGTCGAGTAGCGTCCGAAGTCACTGCCTCTTGGCGCCTCGTAACGTTTCAATATAACTTCCTTTTGTAGATCTGTGTTTACTTGTGTTTACGCCATTGCATCACGTGCACCACATGCACATATAAAACTCGTAACGCTTGGTGTAACCTAACACAGCTTCGCTGTTCGACCATATTCCGGGAGTGGAAGGGGTGGTGATTTTTTGTAGTTAGGCGACAAGTGTTCTTTTCAGTATTGCATTAAACAACTTTATTTCAGCGCTCAAACGATGAACAGGGCCGCCGGCTATCACATGACGACACTGGCGGACGACGATAAGGATGACGACAAAACAGTGACTGAGGCAAGTGATAATGACCACGACAACGCCAACAGTCTTTTTACCTTGTTTGTCTTCTTTTTTCTAACTCCAATTAGGCCGTCGATGACACAGCTTTTTGACTCGTATAAACTGTTGGAGCAAGCGTAAAACATCGATGGTGACCAGAAAAGCGGCAACAGGAGCAAGTAATGCCTATCTGCACCGTTAAAAAAGAAAAAAAAAGAATAACCCATTAAGATAAAGGTAGAGAAATAATATCTCCATCCTTTTTCGCTAGGGCACTACATGGGGTGAACCTAACTTGTGAGTCGGCCTCCGAAGAATGCTGCTCTGGTTCTTGCCAACCTTTATACCCACCTGCGCTCTGCTAAATGCAGCATCGTCCTTATTTAACATTGATCGCTGCCTTGGCATCAATGATTGCTATATCCAGAGCTCTGGTGCTTGACGAATGCATTTAAGATTTAGGCACATTTAAAATTTAGCCAAATGCCTTCTCTCGTTTACATGTTTTGTGGAGCGCCTTTAAAATTAAGAGAGAAATGTCCCGTTATTCACATTAACGAGTAGAATATTAGATGTAAAGCCTATACGCTGAGGAATTTCTGAAATCCGCTTATACTAGTTTCCGTTGAAACTCGAGGATGGCAGGCAGAGGTCGCAAAACATCACTTCCTAATTATTTTATACACAGATCTGGTTTTGTTGTACTTCTTGAAAACATAAATGATAAGCTCTGGCAATAAATCTAGCTTACATTAATATAACTACAGTAAGAAGTCATTTGAAGGTTAGTCTAGCCGACAAGGCATAATTACAAAAGGACCGACACAACTAATGGCAAGGATCGTATATCTATCTATCTATCTATCTATCTATCTATCTATCTATCTATCTATCTATCTATCTATCTATCTATCTATCTATCTATCTATCTATCTATCTATCTATCTATCTATCTATCTATCTATCTATCTATCTATCTATCTATCTATCTATCCTATCTATCTATCTATCTATCTATCTATCTATCTATCTATCTATCTATCTATCTATCTATATATATATTCAAGAAGATTAAAATGATTTTAGCGTGTTGCAGAGCATAGAAAAGGTAAGGTGAATTTACAGCTGTATCACGATCTTTCGGATACATGAGCTGTTGGTCACTATTAGTCAACAAATATTGCCTTTTCTTGCGCACACCTTAATATCTAACAAAAAAGCTTTTGTTAGAGCATAGCAGTGGGATGTCTTTGATCTGCTTCAATTCACTGCACAATTTGCACTATTCGAAACATTGACGCATATTTTTTTTTAGTTCAGAGATAATGCCTCGGTGCCGCTACAGTTCCAGAGTTAAAACAAATTTAGGTCCAGAACTGATCAGCGCAGTTAGTGCTAGCACTTTGAAAATTAGTATGACAATGAGAACAACATAAACTGTGTTACCCAGGTGAAAAAAAAAAAAGAACGAGAACAAGCATGGTATAAAATTAGCTGTGAGAAAAGTAGTTCTGACAACAACCTTTCTTCAGGAGTTGTTCGATAACATCATAACCCCATTGAACCAACAGGTTTTAAAGGGGCTAAACTTAGAGGTTTTCACGGGGAATGCATGTGTATATTTCAGTGGATCAGATTTTCTTTTGCACGCCAACTTCTATTTCTTCTTATTAATTTTAGGTAAGAAGTATCGGAAGTTTTCCCAATGAAAGGACCGGCTTTTTAGAAATCCTACATAAGTAAGCTAATGACAGATACAGAAGCTGACACAGTACTTTCAGAACAAGTACAGAAAAAAATAGAAATAGCGAGAAAAAAAGTATGAAATTGTATGCACAGACCTACAAGACTGCGTGATTCATTCATGGAGCTTAAACACTATTAGCTTCATTCGCGACCGATGGAGACTCTGGGAACGACGCTCCGGTGACGTCAACCAGGGGACTCGTCTTTGTAATCTGCTACGCTCTGGCTAGAATAACAGCATTTTCATTTGTTCGCTCGGGCTCAGGCTGAGTGCTCGCGTAGCACGGTGCTCTCCAATTACTATCTGTATTTTTTTCTAGTCTTAGTTTTATAAATGCCCGCGTTAGGAGCACAACAAGCGGTACATATTTAATGTACCTTCCATCAACCCACCCGGTGTGGTAACCCAGTAGCTACGCCATTGCGCTGCTAAGCTCGAGGTCGCTGATTCGACTCCGGCAACTGCCTTCATGTAGTATAAGAGGGCTTATTGGTCAGCTTCCTGCTCCTAAAGGTCACGTACTACGAGACGTTATCGGTCAAAGGGTTGTTCCCCATCCGCCGCCGTGGACATGAGTGGCGCTGGCTAGCACTCCCGTGGTTAGAGGTTGTGCACTTACGCAAATACACAAGAATGTGGACGTGGGAGCAGTCGACGCCGTAGCTCAATTGGCAGAGCAACTCTGGTGTATAGTGTGGAGGGTGTGGATTTGGATCCTAGCACCGTCAAGTTGTCTTTCGTCCACTTTCATTTATCTTTAGCTTATCATTTCTACACTTGAATTAAAAACAACAAATATTTTGAAATAAAAATTAAATTAAATTAACTTAGTTTATTTGCGACCACGTACAACCAAAAACTGATAGTAGGTCTGCAGATAAACGCTGCAGTTATGCAGCTTGACGAGTCCACAGCCCCTAATTAAATACATTTTGTCTTCTTCTTTCTGGGGTTTTACGTGCCAAAACCAGTTCTGATTATAAGGCACGCCGTAGTGGAGGGCTCCAGATTAATTTTTGACCACCTGGGTTTCTTTAACGTGCACTACAACGCAAGCACACGGGCGTTTTTGCATTTCGCCTCCATCGAAATGCGGCCGCCGCGGCCGGGATTCGATCCCATGATCTCGTGCTCAGCAGCGCAACGCCTTAGCTGACTGAGCCACCCCGGCGGGTATTAAAAACATTTTGGCGTCAGCGTGATACAGCGTGATACAGCGCACACTTTTATCACAAAATCAGCTTACACCAGCAGGAAATCGTTGCATAAACAAACAAAAGCCTAGACAAACAGGCAAAGTATAACATTTCATCTGAGAATAACAGTAGTCAAGATAAGGTATACATTTCACGGAGCTCGCGATACTTGCAAGCAAAAATATCAAAGTTGTTAGTATGATAGTTGTTATGAAGCGAAAGCCACACTGTTTGCTAGGATTCAGAAGAGGTGCAGGTAAATCCCAAGGCTTACCATATCCTGGTGGGTAATGCAGTACATATTGCTCTAAGTGTGCCAGACATTCATGTGTATGTTACTTTGCGTCTCTCGTTTAAAGTTTACTCTTAACCGGTACCTATATAAGTTATATATGCTAATTATCTGGTGCTTTTGAAAAAGATTGGATCTCGGTGGACCAATATGCTGCATTATAAATTTGGCGAACAAATCTTTTTTGAATCAAGTCAATTTTGCGCAAATTAAAATATGTTGCTGTTGCTCATACAAGTTGAGAATAATTTAGATGCGAATAGAACAGGGATTTATACACAAGTAGTTTTATCCTTGAGGTTACCCAATATTTGACACGACTTAATATGCCCGGGATTTATTACTTGAGTTTTATTACTAAGCGGTTAATATGGCTCTCCGAGGACATATATTAGACAAAAATATAACTCTATAAGACACGTAAAACCGTCAACAATTTCAATATTACGAAAGTTCCGAACCATTGCTTGGTGTGGAGTGACTAAATTATTTTTTGGCTTGAATATTCTATGTTACATTCTTTTTCATTAATCCACATGCAGTTCAAGTCCGACCAAAGCTGTTGTTATTGCATTATTTCATTACACAGCAATACTAATCCTTCAACATGTGTTCCAGAAAACGATATGCTAGTATCATCTGTAAAGCTATAATTGTTGCTTTGAAGTTATTGCATAACATATTGGTAAGGTACAAGTTAAATAAGAGAGGCCCTAAAAGGGTACATTTCCATTCTGCTTTCCTTGGCTTCATTATCTGTTGGCTTCATTTGCTTGTGACTAAGAAAAATCGGGCCGCTTGGTTCCTCTTTGTCGTTCAACGGAAATTGTGTGAGCCATATATACTTTTTTTAAAGGCAAACGTATAGTGAATCTATTTGGCGAAAGTGACACAATTTTGCTTGTGTTGGAAAACGATGATAAGAGAAATAGTTACACTAACTCCTCAGTCATAAATATAACTCTGTTTAGCGGGTAAAAACAGGTTTCCAAAGCACGGTTCTTCGTGCAGTCGAAGCAGTGCTGGAAGTGAATGTCAGTCGCAGAAACTGAGAAGTTTCTGTAAATTCCAGGGACGACGTTATCGCCTGCCCAGCTCATGCGTCGCTTCCAATCAGAAGTGTGTGAGATCTTTTTTTCTCTCTCTCTCGAAGCTGAAAAAATTGGATGCGAAGGATGTTAAGGTCCCGCTTCTACCAGCCACGTTCATTTGCTAGCTGTCAGCAATCGGCATTTTATAACAGAAGCAGCTCAAAATTGGACACAGGCTAAAAAAAGAGCATCGGGATGTATCTGTAGAAGCAGCCTGAATGCCATCGAATTTCGTTTCAGAGCTTCCACCCCCGCCGGATATAGGATCGGGAAACTAGCTGGCAAGCCCTTTGTGTTAATACATGCGCATTGTGTTAATGAAGTACCTCTCGGGATATTGCTGCGCTTTTGTGCTGTCTCGAGAGCACGGTACTCGTAGCATACATAAATGTCAGAACTGCCATTTCTAACACATTCGTACTTAAAATTAGAGCCAGCGGCGGCAAAAGATCCGGCGACTACTCCCAAGTGAAGGCTTTCTTTAATGGGCTACTAATGGAGAGTTGTCATTCGCCGCACTTATTCGTTACATCTCCCACTAATTTCCTAATTGTATATTTTATTTCCGTTGATTAATTACAGGAGGAAAAAGCAGGTGCAGCAGAAAATTGCTTCTTATGAGGCCTGAGTACATGTGACATATCGCAATGGCACTGCGAAAGTGTAACGAGACTGGTAATTGTGCGAGACTGGTAATTGCAGCTCCTAAGAAAGAGAAGCAGTTGAATTAAACTTGGAGAGGTTTGCCATGCAAGCGGCGCACCTAGCATGCTACTTAAGGTCAATGCGATGATAAATGAAATTATACGCACAGTTGACGTTCACGCTTTTCAATGTCAATGCGCATGGCTATAACCAAGTCACGTTTCTTTTTTCACATGTGCGTGACATGCTGTTTTAACTGTTATGCTTAAATGGAAGAGGCGCGCATGCAAACGCGGCTGATGTGCCTGTATATAATTACATGCACGTATACATGCTTACATGTAAACTTGCAGCACTTCTGTCGCACTGTACATGTAAAAGCTAGTAATCATAAACTAATACGGTGTCATAAACTCAGAGAGAGTTCAACTCGCAGTTTGACGATTTAGAGAAAGCTGGGCCAGAGACATTGCGGTGCGCAAGCGGGTGCACGCTAATTCCCGGCCTCACGTGACATTTACAGCAAGGCCAGAAAACACTGGCTGTTTAAATAGCAACTTTAGTTGGTGTCGTAGTTTTCGGCGCCCATAGGAAGTACTTGAGATAGAAACCTGTCAGAAAGTTGCGCTCGCTGTGTAGTGCGCTTCTTCCGTGCTTTCGTGTATGACACACGTTAAAGAGCTATTGATGTAACAAAGTATCCTAATTGTTGAGAGAACGAGTGAAGAAGACATTTACGCAAGAACAGGTTTAATGTTATTGTCATATAAAGTGAGAAGTGGAAATGTTCTTCTGCTTCTTTCTGGGGTTTTACGTGCCATGATCAGTTCTGATTATGAGGCACACCGTAGTGGAGGGCTACGGATTAATTTTTGACCTGCTGGGATTCTTTTACATTCACTACAACGCCAGCACACAGGCGTTCTTGCATTTCGCCTCCATCGAAATGCGGCCACAGGTGCCGGGATGAAAATAGAATCTACTCAATTTTGCTGATGAGATGGCGTGGGATGTCGACCAAGTCGACGTCTCATTTGGGGCACTGCTCAATATTAGCAACGTCCGTAGCCTAAAGTCTTTATCTGTTGTTACGGAGAGAAAAGACGCTTGACAATATGTTTACAAGATATATACAAAGGGCAGAAGACAGGCATTCAAGATGAAGCCCGTGCAAGCGACTATCGGCGATCGTCATCTTCGTGAGTTCTGTCATTATCGTTCGCTACTGCAGTGCCTCGTAGCAATATATAGCACAGCTATTCCAACTCAATATTTGGAGCTCATGGTGGCCGGTTTCCTTTTGCACCACTGGTGGTCGCTGGGGACAGAGACGCTTAAGGTATATAGGGAAAGTTTGTGATGCGTTGCGACAGCATTTAGCCCCTCAGCGATCACTCAGCGTTCCCGCGCGGCACAAACATCGGTGGCCGCCACGCGGTCCGTTATCGCTTGTGAATCACTGAGCACTGTACGCATACGTAGGACGCATCAAGTTCTGACAGAGTTGGCTATAAGTCCCTGCTCCTGATCGTGTCTCCTGTCCTGATCGGCTGTCTCCTAGGTGCGCAAAAGCACAGTGTAACGTGATAGACAGATAAGAAAGGTTTAATAGGAACAAAATATTCGGTTTGCTACCCTACGCTGAGGGAAGAGAATGAAGCTTGGAAAGATAATAGGAAATACTGCTGAGAGACGCCGTTCATACGTGTAAGCGCATAACAGTCGATCGACACATGTTCACAGCAGTCAGTACGAAAGTCGTATACCAGTGTGCTGCCCATAAAAAGTTAAGCGTAAAAACGCATTTGTCGCCATCTGGAGCGACGACGCGTGAGGTCGACTTCACGAAATTATAATTTCTTCGAGAACGGCCCGTAATCAGCTTCAGCTCGCACAGCTGTTCTTTTGATTATTTGATATGAAAACACACATACACACACAGAGAGAGGGAAATACGAAAGGAGCAGGCTGGCAACTGCCAGCGAGAGGGGCACATGGTCTGCCTGCTGTTAGTAAGCAGGCGATAGAAGAGGAAGTTGAAGATAAGAAGGGAATTGAAGAAGAAAGAAACAGCAAAATAACAGGCCACAAACAGGCGATGATCATTCTGAAATTTTCTTTATAGTACCACTGCGACATCTGTGGCCTCAGATATGCGATTTGCTGGAAATGCAGGTTATGAGGGTACGGTAGAGGTGCAAAAGGAAAAAAGTTGTCGCAGTTTCACCTGAAAGGCGAAGCATCAATTGCGATAGCAAATTTGTAGAGAGCTATACGGAGTAATGATAGTAGCTTTATCAGGTGTATAACCTTGGACATGCAGCAGCACCGGCAACACGCAGAACTGTTGTCGACGCCGTCGGCGTTTTGCCCGCGTTCGCACAAAATGCGTACGGCGTTGGTGACTGTTGCCGGAGCCTTGATATAAATAGGCACTTGATGCCGCAGCTAAACGTCGCCTCCCTTCCCAGAAGGGAGGCGACGCTCCAAAGCAGAAATCTGCTTTGGAGTGTCCATATAATTGCTATCGCAATAAAAATATTTAGCAAATAGGCAGTGGTGTCCGCCTTGGTTGCTGTGGTCCAAGTTTCTGTTCGGCTCCAGCATAGTGCAAATGTCTAAGCAAACAGCGATTATGAATATATAGTAATGCTACTTACAAAATCATTAACATCCTGAGTAAAGCTAATGAACTCTTGCAAACGCTTGCATGTTTTTTCTAACTGCTGATCACTTTGCTTTATTCCCGGCTCAAGTGCTCAATGAAACATATCCACTGACAAGAACTCCTCCCGCAAGCCGATCTCGCTTTCATGTTTGCCACTTTTGGCTTCGTGTCCACCTTTCATCTTCTCACTTCCTCTATTAGATCAATCGCAATTTCCAATAGAATAAATAGTCAGCAGAACGACAACATGCCATAATGTCCTGGTCTGTTTTCCCAGTGCTGAGATAGTTCGCTATAGCATGCCTCGAATAATCATCTTTCCGAACCCCGGTGCACACGTGCCACTGCTGACGCTAGAAAAAGAAATAAAAATAACAGCAAGACGGGAGGAAAGATGAAAAGCAGTACGATGGAGAACCTAATCTTTCCACGAACCTATCAATGCGTGCGACCGGTTCAGTCAGCAAAGCCTGTCCGCCAAAGGGAATTGAGCATCAGTGAGGACAGCGCACGGAAAGAAATCAACTTTCCTGATTAACTTCGCCTTCTTTCTGTTTTGCTCAGTGAATGATGTTCAACATGACCTTTATTTCTTCCTTGTATTTGGTTACGGCACTCACTTGTCCCATGTTCTTTTTTTCCTTCATAAAAAAAATTTGTTCTCTCTGTCTTTGCTCAATGTCCTCCAAGCGAGAAAAAACACCAGAACCGGAATGGCTCGTCGTGAGAATCATTTCCAGCCGGTTCGTACTTCACGTGCCTAAAAAAAAAAATAAATAACCTGCCTTCTCAATAGTCACTATTGTCATTATTGGCATTTTTGCTATGCCGCACCATGCAATCGTTACGCAAAATATGTCAGCAGCTTGCGGCTAACGCATCATAGCGATATTTTCATTCGGAATAATCCTAAAGAATTACAAAACTTCAACTAGTTGTAGTATTTTAGTTTTGTTATATGAAAACGTGTACTTCATCTCCATATACGAGTAGTTATATATTTGCTGCCATTTAGTGGTGTGTAAAAGCAAGATACTGTTCATTAAGCACGCGTTTTTTACGTAGAGTTTCTTTGCTCGAGTTATCATTGCAATACCTTATTTTATTCCATATGCGTTATAGAGCTTAATCAATCAGTTAGATAAAATTCGCAAAGGTGTTATGTTGAAATTTATTTGGAAATAGTATTGTACCGAACGCAACCTTTAGAACTCATTAATATAATTTTTTTTAATTTTCACATGCAATAGACTTGGCATATTTCAAACGAATAAATACTCGCAATCTACTCATTTGAACGACACTCTTAATCCTGAGAGAAACTGCGAAAACTTCAAAGCTCAGAATCATTCCAATATGTAAGGAAGAAGCGCGATTCTCTGCCGCGAGCGGATAAAGAAATGACACCGACTATTAATGCAGCTTTTTATTGTTTACCCCTGAAGGACAAAAAAAAATCACCTGATATCTACCTTAACGCAAACTACTACGTATCTTTCTTGCCGAAGATCACCTTCGGTCACCTGCTGTAGTCACCTTCTCCTGCAATGTCCGAATGCATGTGCCCAAAACAAAAAGAACAAAAATGTTTTTTTTTTTTTTTTTTTTTTGTCTCCTGCCATATAATCAGGCACGCTCCTCAGTGTCTTCTTCGATGTACTATACTCGATGTTTGATTCTCTTTCAGAGTAAGATTGCAAGTTTACAACAATATTTTGCCCTAAAACATGCAGAACTTATTATTTTTTTTTTTACAGCGGAGCTGTTTAAGCCGGCCGTAACGTGCGCCGCCTGCCACTGCGTTGCCTAGCAACCACCTCGTGGAGCTTCGCACGCTGTGCTCCGGAGCGAGAAAGAGAAAATGAGAGCGAAAGAGTGCGCCCGTCGCGTGCTATGCTCGAGAGAGAGAAAGAAAAAAATGAGAGCGAGAGAGAGAGATAAACAAATTGTAGCAGCACCAACGAGAAAACGCGCAGAGGTGCTACCGACGCCATTCGCGCTTCTCCTTTTCCTTGCATTAGCGCCTAACGCTCACGGTGTCGTGACTGCAGCAGGTGCCTCTGGCGTCAGCTCGGCCGAGCTCCCACCAGCTGCGCGCTACTGCGCATGCGCGCGACGTCCTCCCTGCATGTCGTCTGCTGCGCGCCGCCCATACATTGTGCATAGCTTTCGCTAGAGTACTAAATGGGGGAGTGGGTCCAGCGGACGCCTTAGCAAGCGCCGAGGGTGAAGCAAAAAACGCGTAAAATGTGGCGGCGCTGCTGTCACCTTATTCCGAACCTCCGGCCAATAAACGTTGGCTCCGGCTGTTTCGGCAGCGCTCATTGGCTGAGGCGAGCTCGCGGGCTGAGTAGCTGGCGTCTGCTCGACGCACCGTCGTTGTTGCGTCGTTTGTGTTCTTTCCGCCGCTCTTTTTTCCTTTTATTTACAATAGATCGGTGGGGGATAATAGCAGTGTTGCCGCCACCGAGTATCCGCCTGGGAAAGCTCCATGCAGCTGCGGTGGGGTCTCCGACGCGATAAGCGTCCGGCCGGCGAGCGGAGCCGCTCATTCGGGAGAAAGCGATGGTGGCGCCACCTGGATTTTCAATAAAAAATGACAACGCCGAGCCCTCGTTGGACCCACTCCCCCAATCTAGTACACTCTACTTTCGCCCCACTTCCCCTACGTGTGCTCGGACTGCAGGTGATTCGCGAGGCGTTCCCCGATGCCACGGACCACGAGGAAATGCTTATATACGTATACACTTCGTATAACTTAGCATCACTTGGCATTACTTCGTATAGCCAGGACCAGCTAGGAACCGATCAGCTCCGCTGTGTCTTTAGCCTTGCGCCACTAGTGCAAGCTACCCAGATTTTTAAAATTTTTTTAGGATATGAGCTTTTGGACCACATCTGTCATTCTGTCTGGTCCGGAAGTGGTTACTGGCGTCAGCAAGATTCAAGAAGAGCAGCAATGCACGCGTTGCTTTCCGAGGCCCTGGCACGGGTGGCCGCAATCCTGATGTCTATTGATATCAAAAATTATTTTGTTTTCAATTGGTCTAATGTAATCTGCAGAAGGCAAATGTCGTCGCGAATTTCAGTGATGTACTTTATCTTTTTAATCCAATGGCTCCTACCTACAGACTGCGGAGCCTATTTTAGTGTGACGTTGTATATATCAAGTTATTTGGCAAGTGGTATCCGCTATAAGGACATTTATCCACAACGACTTACGCTCTAATGCCTTCGAGGAAGTGTTACGATCGTATCACATGTGCATTAGCAGATGCAGCGCTTTTATTATTATTGATATCCTCCAAGTATTCGCGGCCAAGAAAAAGCATATCGATGATCTTGACGTAAAAAGCATTCAAAAAGGCGAAACTGCAGATAACTAAAGTGTCTTTGCACGCATAATATAAGCACCCTAAGACGCTTTCGTAAAGACTTGCATGCTTTGAAGCAAGCAAAACATTCATTTGAAGATACAGTGCAACATTCGAAAGCTGGAAGTAACAAGCGTTAATCTTCTCAATATACATACGTTTTTGAAACTCTCTTAGTCCATGAGAATCGTTTATTTAGCTCAGGTATATGAAAAAAAGCCAGCAATTTAATAAAGACGCAGTTATTGAAATAAAACGAACCGAAATCGTACAATGTTCTGTGCATGTTCGCATGCATGCGTAGGCAGTCACATATGCTTAGTATCGGAGGCGCAGTGACTCCTCACAGAGAAACTTCCAGTGCTTATATCGTTCTCCAGAGAATGCTGCCGTGGTATACTTAATTTTCTCCTTCCGCCTGCATCTCTATCTCGCTCTGCAGACAGCTAGGCTTTATTTAGTAGTACCAGCGGTCCCATGTTCTTGGTAAGAACATCGAGAAGACGTTAGACGGATCGCTTCACACGTACACCTCGACACTAATCCGAAGATATGCTTTTGTGGAACTGAACATTGGCTCTTTTCTCACAGACAACGTCTCCCACTAAGCGCCTTAACGGATACGTACATTGCAAGAAAGAATTCCTTGAAATAGCAAGCGAAATGCAATGGGATAGAAACACTTCCCTCTACTTGAGTAAGCGGAAAGCAAGAAGGTCATAAAAGAAATTTTTTAAAACCTCCCTGGAGAAAGGCAAGGAGGTTATAAAAAGAATTATAACCTCCTTGGAGAAAGGTCACTGGAACTTTAAATCAGAATTCAGGCTCGATAATTCTTTATATTGAAGAACGATATGAAAAAGCGTTTACATTTTTATATGATAGTTGTATTTGAAGATTTTCTTGGTTAACAATCCGGTTTTTGTGTGTTATCATGAGCTACGGTGAGCCATTAATGGTTGTTGGAGACCTCTTAGTAACCTATTTGTTCCCTTACTGGAAGATTGCGAAAAAATGTCTTACCATCGACACTTAGCGATATTAAAAGGTAAAATTGAAGGAGCCTCCACGAGTGGGTTATTTTCTCATTTTTGACACCGCTGAGCACTTGCAGGCTTTTGGCAAGGAGGAAAACATTCCATATCGTCAGTGTACTTCGGCCCTTCGCGGGCATGTCAAATCTAAGAGAACTAATTACGAACTATTCAGCTGTTCTTGCAGTTAAGCCGATTTCGTTTCTCGCAAACTAGTACACCCATGTATAGTCGAGCGAGTCTTTAACAGTACCGCTCGAGCGTCGACTGGCCGGCCGGTTGGCGCCTTCTAACGGTGCTTGACGACGAGATCAGCAAGAGTAGCGTATGCGCACAAAGTTCACTTTCGTCTGCTAGGCTCTTCCTACAGGCCTGACACCAACCCTGTAGCGATTAAGTCAGTGGAAGCTTCGCTGCTTATCGGAGACAGCAAGTGCATGTGAACCCGGACGCCTCTTTTTATAACAAATGCCGCTGTAGTCCACATGCACCATCAAATAAAGAACAAAGCGCACAAAAAAGGAGGAATAGTTGATGCGTGACGCTTGAATCTAGATTGAAAAGTTGGTAATCCCCTCTTGCGCTACTCTTTCTTGCCCCTGTGATACGTTTGCACTACAGCTTTGCATGTGTTGTTCACTTTTTCCCTGTGCATGCTCACTACAGCAGCACACGCTAAAAAAAGAAGAAAAAGGACGCTAGTTAGGAGCAAACGCTGCTGCTAATTCCAAGAAGCCGGAAATCTTGCGCAGAATTAATCGCGCCAGGGTCTGTGTCATGCTGGTAGAAAGCGCCTAGCAGACGAAATTTGCGCTTCGAGGGAACTTGGTGCGCATGCGCTACACTTGCTGATATCGTCGCTTCGCGCTGTTTGAAGGCGCTTTAACAGTAACGCTCGCGCGGTACTGTTAAAGAATCGCTCGACTGTACATAGTCTGGAGAAGAAAGCAAGGGCTGCGTTGAAACGCAGATGGAGCGGCGTCTGATTTCTTACAACTTTGACAGATAAGACGACGTGAAATTCTAAAGATTATCAAAGGGTCATCTTTCTCCTTATTCTGCGAGCATGGCAACAGCTAAAAGTGGTTCAAAGTATTATTCAGCCTATTTGTATATACAGCCGACTTAGGTAATGCTTATGAGGAGAAACAGAACGAGTACTGTATACGTATTGCCGCATGTAACGACGTCATGGCTGCCAAATGCATTGCAATAACATTGAGCTTCGCGTAATGCTGCATGTAGGCAGTTGATCGAACTAAATGCGAAGTCGTGTTGCTTTCTCAAAGAGAGGCACAAGGCGAGATCTGCCAATCCGGTTTCAAAGATGTACTTCAATGTCTGAACGAAAGTCAGAGCAAGAGTTCGCAATTTAATAAAAAGAAGTAACGACTGTGCTTGGCGATTTAGACAGGTTGGGGGTTGAGCAATGTTTCTTTTCAAGCCCCCTGATCGCTCAGCCCTTAGTTTCAGTTTTCTGTATTAGGTCGGAGAGCTCTTCACAAATCAATACAGGAAGCTTTACCAATGCAGTTTCGTCCCAGTAAGCACGAATTTCTTTGCGAAATTGTGTACTGAATAATGTTAGACAACACGGGATGTGCGTGTTATCAAAGCTACTCTGACACCGTAGCAGAGGATAGTAAAAATAGAAAAGACAGGTAGGTTAAGTGAACTGTCTAGTTTGCTGCCCTGCACATGGGGAGCAGACGTAAGAGGGAGAGAGAAAGAGAGGAGATGAGTCTACATCATCCATACACACTAGTGCAAGGTGCAGCGTATCTTCAGTCTGGAACTCACATCTGACTATGTTGCAAGCGCTCTCATATTGTTTGTTATTTAAGCGCCTTCACCATTCCCCCTCTTCACCCCACTTTTTGAGGCACGATGCCGCAACAACAAAGGCGCTGTCGAAAACTGTTGTAATAAAACTAAAGCGGAACCAAGTAATAGGCAGGCTACGATACATAGGTTAGGTAAAATATGTCGCGGTTCCTGCACAGGGTGTATTTCAGCGGTAAGATTTTGTTCGCGCGGAAAAAAAAAGTTAGACCAACTGCTTCGGGTTATAAATGGTGACCTTTTGATAACTTATCTATTGTTTAGTCGGCCTTTGTATAGAAATTTCTCATAATGCTACGAGTTTATGTACCGTCTTCAAGCTTGAGTTTCTTGTGCGATCGCATTGTTATGGGAAAAGATATCCCCCATCGTAAACTTAATTTTATTCTTCTCTAACGGGATTGAGACAGACGATGGCTTTTCTTCCTCCCTTACTTAAACCAACGCGAATGCTGCTGCTACACAAAAGTAACTGCCCGTCTAACCTGAAACAAGCTGACCCACCGGTCGTTGTCTACGTCTTTTGACTGAAGCAGACAACAAGGAGAGCAGATGCGTCTTCTCTGTTCGTTCCCTCTACAACACTGCGGTGCACCATGGTGCCTGGTTTTGCCTAGATATTCGCTCTCCCTCCTGCGCTAAGTGCAGCCAAAGATAACAACCGAAACAGAAGACCAGGGTTAAGCTGACAAGCAATGGCAATCGCATGGTATTTACGCCTGTGTCATTGCGCGCCATAACATGCTACTTGCATAGCTACTTGCTTTAATATGGCAGGAGTACTTCGCATAAAGGTACTTTTCTTTAAGTTAAGGTCTCCAGTCTTACCCACCCACCCTATAGAAGTTTAAAATCAGACTACTAGGGGCCGGCAGGCCATTGTGCCAGTTTCTTGTATTAACCGAGGTCCCCACTTTTGCCTGTTGCCAGCGGATTCAGATTCGTTTTGCTGCCCCCCGTACATCTACGCGAAACCTTTGTGGCGTCTTCAATGCTCACCATTGACTCAAAGGGTACAAGCTTGTCAACCTTCAAAAAGAAATAAAAAAGCAGCCACTCAAAGTTCCAGATGACGAGGCGTAATGTCTGGTAATAAGAGGATGGTTTTTGTGTTTCCAAAATAGCATTTGGTATATGTTCCCGTCTGTATATGTTCCCACGTGGTCAAATTTTGAATTGGCATGGGAGGGTGCATTAGTCAAGATATTTAGCGCTCTACAAAATTTAGAGAAGCACTGCGACAGCTATTGCCATTCTCTACTTTTGTGACGTGATAGAGCGAACTTTATTAACAAGAATGACTCACTGGCCTCAGCAGGGGTGAACGCCAGTTGTGGGGATCAGAAAATAATCAAGACGTAGAAACAAAAGAACAAACTCATAACCTGCCGGTCAAGCTGGTCTCGCGCACGAACTCCCATAGACGGTGTATAGTTTGCCGAGTGCCGGCCTGAGGGAGTGGCGTGGTCTATGCATGCAGTGAGGTAACGCTACGCTCCTTGTACTTCTCTTAGAAAGTATATTGTGTCTTAAGAAGTAGACAATTAGCCGCACTTTGATTATAGAAAATGGATAGCAAATATAGCCGAGCTCGCTAAATTGCTAACGCACAATACTTCGCGTAATTCAGCGCTATGTCTCATCAAAGACCTACGGATCGAACAAGCATGGATTTAGCAAGACTTAAAGCTGGACTCGTTGCTATGGATACATGCTTTGAGGACAAAGCAGCGTGGAAAACACGGGGACGAAGAAGTGCGTTGTGAAGGCGTGCTTTGACGTGTTTTAAAGAGACGCGCGTAGTAAAGACGTGCGTTTAGAGAAGTGTGTTGCCTACTTCTGTTTTACGTCTTCGTGTTTTTCGCGCTGTTTAGTTCCTAAGCATGGAATGTCTAGGCCATCACGTTACCAAAACCACAGCCCCCGAAACCACCCAATCTTCTGAACCTACATGAATCTGCATCTGAATATCTGACTAGGCATACTGTCACAAATAATAAATAGCAGGCTGATTGTCTATTATTCTATGCGTCGTTGAAAGGAACGCTAAAAGCTTCTACTGACACTTCCGACTCCTCTTTAAAGCGTGACTAAATCACTGCCCGAAATATAAGAACGTTTCAACAAATTATTAGCCACAATAGGTTATACGAAAGATTAATTCCTTCGAGTCAGTGGCGTAAAAGTGGTTCTTACTTTAAACGAGCTCTTTATTCGAAAGCGTCGAATAAATTACTGTTTGATCATTGGTCTCTGGAAGAGTCGACAACGTTTTGCAAGCATCGGTGCAACAAATAGCGAAGCATCATTCAGCAATCAAGTTCTTCAATTGCCCTGTATCGCAGAAATGAGAAGTAAACTGCCTTGGGCTTTGGGGATAACGGTACTGACACGACGGTAAGAAGTTCGCTGTGGGGGTAAAGCTTCGCTTATCTTTTCGCACTTTCTTTCGCAACTTCAAAAAGCAGAAACGCTCTTCCCGAAGGGTTAATCTATCACTCGCGTAATTGAAATGGTGAAGCGTGGCAGAATGACAGCGCCTCTTATCAGCTGGCAGCGCAAAGAAAACAAAATGTGTGAGAGAGGGGATATTGAGAGCGAATTGGTCCCGCACTGATGTAAAGGAGAACACATCTGCGAACTATCCAGAGAAAGCAACACATAGGTTAAGAAGAGCATAAACTGCACAGACAGTTCACTCCAGCAAGTGTGTGGGCGTAAACTAAAAACCTCATTTGAGAAATGTTTGGGAAAGGAAAAAAAAAGGAGTGCTTTTAAACTGTGTCAGCGACTACTCTAAATTTTCGAATTTTGATTATTACTGGTGATATGAGACGACCATTTCACCAAGAAACCCTTGTGCCTCATTTTAATGTATTTCGGCAGTTATCCATTTCTTTCACGGCCGCATAGTAATCTTGAGATCTTAGCTGTCTGGCATGATGTTTGTATTAGTTGAGGCGTCGCTTTATCGATGTTGTCGTTAAGGGTTTAATATTTCTCTTTGGGGGAAGTATAGCGAAAGATGGCTTGGAGTAAAGTGCAAGAATTTTGGGAAAGACTGCTAGAAGTAGGAGGAGCTAGGTGGGGTCATCCCAGACTTTTAGGTCTCAACAAACTTATCTTCTGTTCTTCGCTTCAGTTTCGCTGTCAAAGAAGCGACTTCTAGCGTGAGGTGTTTGGTGGGAAGTGACGTATCTTTTGCGCTTCACGGATTGCAGTATATATACAGTGCAAATACCCAATCCTCTAAGGACTGTCTTTGCAGACACACAACCTCAGCAGCAATATCACGAAACTTGAGAAACTTGCCCCTGATCACAACACCAAGAAAGAAAAAAAAAAGAAAGAAAGAAATGCAAACGACCTCGCAGGCTACGTAAGAAGATTGCTTGCAGATAGTGAGAGTTTACGTGTTGACTTAAATTATTTCAAGGGAAAAGATTGACATAATAGCTGCGAAAATGATCGGTGTAGCCAAAACACATTCATATTTGCTGCAATAGCTGAATGGTCGTTGAAATAACTTATTCTGATGCGCTTTTCGTTGCTCCAAATCCAACTGCCTCCATGCCACCTTATCCCTGAGAAGTTTTCTCCGCTGACGGGGTACACCTGTTTTCGATCTATGTGCCTTCCGCATATTACGCAGGCGTTCGAGACACTACGTCTCTAGGGCACGCAGCCATGTCTATGACCGCATACGTCCCCGTCCACGTGACACTTTGTTTTTTTTTCTTCTAGAACCGTGTGCCGGAAACAACAATTTAGTGAAACGTTTCTTGCCAACGTGCACAGTAGCAGTCCGTTATGGCCTTGAGATCGACCCACAACACTGTTTGCATGTCCGTAAGCAAGCAAAATACGATGATTTGGTCATGCAACGCAAATATCTGTGACATAGTGTTGCATACTATTGCCAGCAAGATCTTGCTCTGCAGTCATTCAACCACGTAGGCGCCACGAAGAGCCCCTGTTTTTCCGCGATTTGAGGTGAGCTTTAGATGAAGTTTACTGATTTTCTACAACGAAGCTGTTATGAAGGCTTGCACAACCATTTTCATACGGCGGCGTGTGGTGGCGTGCTCGATATCAAATGTCAATGTCTAACTTGAGTCAGTGTGCCAAATGTTCGCATGGAAATGCAATTACCGATGATTATAAAAGAAAAGCAACCTTGCCTGTACTTCACTCAAGCCTTCTCTAACCAGTAATCTGCAATTTTTGTTTACTCTCATTGTGATTTACCCGCTCTACGTTGGAGGTCAGCTAGGAGTTGCGGCGGCGAAAGCAGACGACGTGGTCCAGCAACGCAGCCTACATGGGAGCTCTGAGACCAGGCCACCGGTGAGAACACGCAGACGGCGGCGGCGTTGATGGATCGTCACCAAGAACAGCCAGCAAACAGTTCTCTAGTACTTCCGACGAACAGTGTGAGAACTTGGTCATACATATTCGCCGTCTTTGATGTATCAGTTGCTCCGGGCGGCACGCATCTGTAGAGGTTTTTATTCGAAATGTTTTTATTGTTCTTTGCGTTTCCAAGGTGGTGCGTGCACCCAGCCAGTAGTGGTAGATTGCCATTCCGAACCCACGCGAACGCAGCTTGTGGAGTTTAGGGTTGTCGAAATTATCACAAAGAGTGCGAAGGAAATCTCGCGTCTTCACGAACTTTTTGTGACTCTGAACTCATAGTGAAGTGGTAGCACGTTCTGATTTCTGGAAATCGGTGCTAGCACGGTGAAGTTGCTGAAATTGACTGCTTGAATAACGCCGCTTGAAACAACGTCTGTTACCAGAACCTGTTATAAACTGCACCATGCAAACCAGTACAGCGACCACTCACGAAGAACTTCGGGAAATCTATGGGCACATAAAGTATGACAAAACTAGCGAAAGCCATTATTGAAGAAGGAATAGTCATTGCTGCTAGCTAGCTAGAGTGAAAATACATGACATAGGAATGCACATAGACGGCTTTGATAAATAGACAATAAATATTGTAGCCGGAATGCAGTTCAGCCTTCGTGATACTTAACGCGAACACACCTTACGTGCCTTTTCGTTTCTCTTGTTGATGGTTCAGGATTGTGCAAAAATATGGCTCGTGGCCTGTATTAAGAGAAGCCTCCTTCGAAAAATGTTACGGTGATGTTCATTCCCGCAGAAGTTTGACCCCCCTGGTGCATTCATACCACAAAACGTGCTTAAAAATGCTTCCGTACTTTTCATTTCAGCAACGTAGCTAAAGGAACAACTTGCACAATGAGAAAGCCTCATTGCGAAAGAAAAAGTGAACCTGATTTGCAAGCCCGAGCCCGGATATATTCGGGGCAATTCGTGTATACCTTATGGACGAAACAAGCTTCTTCTCGTCGCCTCGTTTTTGTGTGTGTGTGTGTTTCGTGTTTGCTTTTTGCGCTGGTCGTATCAATATGGAATACCAACTAACCCGGTCTCACACCTTATTTATATAGTTGTTGCAAGGAGCAGGGAAGATTGATGGCGAACTCAGAGTAGGAATATAAAACACTGATTAAACAAACAAGTTCTGCTGAAAATCGGGAGGTAGAAAGAGTATAATGAAAGAAATAGCTGCCATTCACATTTGCGGCAGGAATATTGAAAACTTCAACTTTATGATCTTAAATTCACTTGGACCTTGCGATTTTCTGCAGAACGCATCATGTTAACAAGGAACCTGATTACATTTATTATTTTTTATGGCAGCTGCAGCGGACTCAAGTGATAGGAACTGAAATTATGCACGGATAATCAATTTGCTTCAGCCAAGAACAACAAAAAATATGGATCGCGGGAATCATGCGATTTGTAGCCGTCCCGTCTACGTGTTCTTTGCATTAAGTACGCAAATGAAAATGGACGGCTCGCGTTAAAATTTACGCAAACTCAGCGCCGTCGGCTGGGTTCTGGATCTCCATCGCGATACGATGGCCGTCACCGGAACAAGAAGCGCCGGCACTGAATCGCAGAACGAGAATGAACGACCACACCTGTTCGCGCGTAGCTCCCGATACAGGCATATACCATGTGCATCGGTTGAACGTGGTGATTCAGGCTACGGGGCTGCTATCGTATGGCGTTTCGCTGTGTATATTAGAAGCTACGGCATATATATTTCCTCGCCAAGACAGTACGTATCATAAATGCGAGCACTGTTCAGAAACTATCGTATGTGCTCGATTTCGCCTCACCCTCTTTCCATCATTTTTACCCTGTTTCCAAGCTCAGCTTTTTGCTGCAGGTCAATGTTATGGTGCGAATGATCGGAAGATTTCAATAAAGACCTTTGTGTGCATGCGTAGCTGGGTGGCATTATGTCTGAATTTACATAGTACACGTTTCCTGCTCCAATTTATATTTTCCTATAGTGAAATGTAACGGCCCGAGGCTGCAAGGACATCTTTAACCATCGGCAGTATGTGCAAACAAAACGAGTGATACAAAATAAACTTGCTAGCTTTCCTTATAGTTGAGTTTTACACCTATGCTCATCTTCATTCTGATACATTACTGATATACCCATATCTTTCACCAGCATTGACCTTTGCACCACAAGACATCATATATCATAATCATACATGCAACGTAAACACATAGCATACCGTACACATGTAACAAGGTCATATATTGTACATGTAACGAATAATTAACCCAAATTTGTACAACGGAATACGCCAACTACACCATAGGAAAAAAAAAAGATTAAAAAATTTATCGGGTTAGCTGGCTGGCTCGCTATCTATACTATTCGTTTTCAAAGCGTTCAATCGATGCGAAAGCTTTACTGCCGATACGTGAGGAAGAATAGAGGAAACTGGAAACATCTGTTTCTATTATATTTTAATGAGAACCATATTCTCGAAAGAAATGATGCATGTGCAGGTATCTCCAGGTAAGTGACAATTTAACAAATTTATCCATGGATAAAGCACTGAGTTACTCTCCGCAAAAATCAGAATTACTTCTATACCGACCCACACGCATGGGGCTGTAAGTGTTCTGCGGACAAACCAAACATCACGCTTTTTGCAGACGTCAACCAAATACCCATTGTCGACAACATCTATAGAGTCCTCGGACTTGGCGTATCAGCGAACGGTCATAACGGAGAAACAATCAGAATACTAGAAAACAGCGCACAACAAACAATGAGCCTAATTAAGAGAATAGCTATAATCGACATTATGGGATGAAATAGAACCTGGTACGACTAGTCTAGGCTTTTGTCATTAGCCGTATAGTATATGTAACCCCCTACCTAGAACTCCAAGTAGCAGAAAAGACAAAGATCGAAGGCATAATTAAATGGTCATTCAAACAAGCCATATGCTTGCCGATAACACATCGAATGAAAGAAAGGGTCCTAGCCTTGGGTGAACACGCTCAAAGAACTTATATACTATAAGCCCATACAATAGCGCACTACGAAAGACTCGCACAAAGCCCTACTGGCAGACACATACTTAACAAGCTCGGAATAGAGCACTGCACGGGCTCGGGCTTACCCGAAAGCCCGAGCCCGGCCCGGCCCACGGGCCTGGCCGGGTACCACAGTTTTTTCACAGGCTCGGGCCTGGGCTCGGGCACGGCGTGTGCTTTTTGACTCGGGCCCGGGCCGGGCTCGGGTTTTTTGACGCTGGCCCGGGCCGGGCTCGGGCTTTCTGGTGGTGTGCATATAACGTGCAGCGAGTTATTCTCGGGCGTCTCAACTCTAAAAAAATATTATTTTTCGGTCTCGGGCCGGGTTCGGTCCGGTTTCGAGTCGGGCTCGCGCCGGGCCCGGGCCTAAGGTATAGGGGTGGTGGGCCGGGCCGCCCGGGTAACGTAGATTATTTCCGGGCCCGGGCCGGGCCCGGGTCTCACGTTGGTTTCGACGGAAATTCAGGGCGCAGGCTCCTTTCCCAAGCGTATCACCCCTGAAGGAAGCCGAACGCCAGGCCGGGGTACGCTTGTACCCTTTTGAACCAGTGGGTGCCCGGCGGCGGTGGGAATCGAACCCACAGCCTCCTGCAGCTGAGGCGGGCGTTCTACCACTAGTTTTGATCGGGCTCGGGCGGGCCACCCAACGTAAAAACTGGCCCGGGCCGGGCCCGGGCTGGAAAAATCGGCCCGTGCAGTGCTCTAGCTCGGAATAACATACACGTTACTGTATGGCAATAAAATAGACGTTCCCCACGACACTAGGAAGCAGCTTATTATCCCACCGCTGCCCAAAAACATGCATCCCGAACACCACAGGTAAAGGTGGGAGGAAAGGGCAAGGGCTGTACAAAGGAGATCCCAACGCTCTCAGGACGTGGTGTACATCGACACGTCAGAGTACACAACTAATCGGAATGTCTATCGTTGTGGTGAACTCCAAGGGTGACCCTAAGATCAGCGGATCTATTAAAACCAACAGAGCTGAAGTGGCTGAGTAATTGGCCATTGCTACTGCAATGTTTTCCACACTGGCCACTAAAATAGTCAGTGATTCTAAAACCGCAATTCTAAATTATCCAAAGGGGCTCATTTTGCCGGGAGCACAACGAATACTGGCAAACTTTCGCGGTCAGCGGGTTGTCCATATCATCTGGGCGCCTGCGCACTCCTCCCACCCCGGCAACGAGATGACCGACACCATGCCTCGATGACTCACAAGCCAAGCCACCGGGGTGCCGCGGCTGGGGCTGAGAGGGGAACAGATGGTTTGCTACAGAGAGATAACTAACCATTACAGATTGGGGAGGGTTCATTTTTTCCCCGCATGCCCATCACTTAATAAGCAGCAGGCGGTGGCATGACGCCTCCTTCAAACCAACACGTATCCAAACCCGGTGACTTATAATCACTATTATCCAAACAATATTAGACCAAATGTAAATTTTGTCAAGAACGGGCGGACCTGGAACACATTACCTGGCGTGCCCTCAGGCGCCCCGACAGGGCCGAGAAATTAAGGATGGGAAGCAGAAACCGTGCTGCTCAGCTCGGCTCCCGAAGACCTTCTCTCGGCCGTCCAGCAGGCCGAGGTTGCCGCCAGAGCCCAAGGGTTTCTGACCGTCATCTAAGCGGGCTTATACTCTTTCGTATAAGCGTCGTTGGACTGCTCATTAATATAGCTTGATTATGGGTTTTCGTTCTAAAATGGCTCAGACTGGAGGAAAGTGATTTGGTTCTTATGATGACGTATGTAATTACATACACAATGCCAGTTTTCGCTTCTATTATTAACATTCTGTTAGATTAGAGAAATTCATTATTTTTGCAACTCTAATGAGTTCAGATCTATCATTTCCCACATGCGCAGTCCGCACGTGTATATGTTGCGGCTACTGACATCCACCTGTTGTAACACTACAGCATCCGGAAACGGTGCGCCGTTCTCTGGTCCGGCGTTACTGCGAGCACGCCATGGCTATGCTGCAAACACCTTGCGTAGAAGTCCATAAGTTTAGTCGGTTAGGCAACAGCGCGCAATGATTGCTGTGCGCGGCGGACAGGCGATAGCCACAGCTACACAAGGGAAACATACAGGCACAAGTTTCGTATGCGCGCTGATAAAATGGCATATACTGTTGAGGGCGCCAAACAAAAAATGAGAGATGTAGTTTTACAAACATGATCCCACAGTGCACAGTCGGCGGAGCGAAGCGGCTCGATGAAACTGGTCTAGGGCCAGATTAAAACTAAGAAATGTCCCGAGAAAGAAAGGGAAAGGCCAGGAGCCCGTTCATGTGGAACAATTCCGAAAAACAAGGTTGCTCGAGACGCCCATAACGTATGACTCCTCAGAAAAAGAAGGAAGAAACGGTACACGAAGAGCAGACCACGCAAAACAAGCGGCAGTCAATTCGTGATCGGGGGAGCGGAAACCGCGTTCTTTCGCTGTGTACCCCGTGATCTCGCAGCAAACAAAACCAACAAACACTTGGCGTTTATTGTCTTCAAACTGTTCTGTTTTAGTTGTTTAAAAAGAATGTGTAAATTTGTCCGGAACGCTCCAGCGTGTCTTCATCTATAAACTACAACTCTTCTACGCCTGCAATGTGCCCTGTACGCTTTTTCTTTCTCGTTCTCCCTGCGCCGTTATCACAGCGACCAGTCTAGCGATCAGTTTTCGCAACGAATAATCTCTGCTTGGCTGACCTCCTCCAGCTGCCACGGCCTCCGCTGCAAACAAACTTTGACAACGCTGTTCATGCGTAGGTAGGCAGTGTGCGTACACATGATGACGTCCCTTCCCATCCTATATCATCACACTCGATGGCTTCTCTAGGCTTGTAGCAGACACCACAAACGAAGAAACATTGCGGCGTCTCGTTTCTCCAATCGAATCTTTTTTTCTCATGAAGCCTTGAACCCTGCATTGACATTTCTTCTCACCTACAGAGCCAGCCTCATTCTTTTCTTAGCTGTCGTCTGTCTACGTACTGAGCAATGTGACAGCCAAGCATTGACTTTGTCGACGGCCGGATGACTAAAGGCATGAGACAATCTAAACGCTAGAGGTTTCGTAAGCTTATCCATGAGGGATGGTACATGCGTAAGTGCTGAGTAGCAGGCCAGAGTGCACCCGCGCAAGCCAACGTCTCTGCCTTTTCTACAAATAAAATTTATCTCTTTGTATTACGTAAGAACAATTCTGCATTAACTCGTGGTCACTGTGTCACTTTATTTTTTAATTGAGTCATAACTTTTTATGGTCCTGAACCTTGATCGCGGTGAAGCTGAATTCAAACCACTTAAGCACTTACCTTGCGGCATTTTAACCATTCTACAGTGCGCTTATGCTGTGAACACAGACGCAATTTTAGTTACCGGTAATGTGTAGAGTGCTGTGGCTCACAGTTCGTGAATGCGCCTTAATGTATAGATAGCCATCCCATACGGTGTTTAACGGATAATCGCTCTAATGCAGCTTTAACAGACGGACAACTGTTTCCTGCAGGATGCACGAGCGCATACCTAGTGTTACAAGCTATTGGAGAACTGTCGCCACCGGGTCGGCGTAGAAGGCGTGACGATGGCGGCATAGCCACAGTGAGACGATAAACCTGGAATGACAACGATGAAGTGATCACGCCGGCCTCGCGACGACGTTATGACAAGGAAGACGATGCAAGGAAATTAAAAAAAAGAATTCGCCTCCATTCCACCCCGTGAAAGTGGATGCACACCGAAGCGAGGTGCGGACGCTAGACAAGCCCAACCGACGTTAGGCGAGTACCGCCACCCCAGCAAACGTCAGATGACGTTGCACAAGTACCACCACAACTAGCGAGGTGTACGTCACGCGCGCACGCAAGTGTGCAGAAGTGCAGCATACATCCGCATTCTTCTATGCCCTCCGCCAAGCGCCTTATTGAACTAAATTAATGTTTAAAAGTATAATGCGTTAGAAAATTCCCAAATCACGACTTACACACAATCTACAGACATGATGGCGAAAGATTGTAATTCGAATATTAGAGAAAACATTCTGTTATAGGAAACTAGATGGATACGGAAACACAAACCCATTTTCCATATGCCATTTAAGGTCGGTCTCAGTGGACGAGGCCACCTGTTTTTTTTGGTGAGCATTCCACAAAAAATCTCGGCCTACTAGAGGCTAACAATTGCGTTGGTAAAAAAAGGAAAAAAAATGACTCGCCATCCCAGTCTTGTGAAAGTGGATGTTCAAAGCTGTGGAAAGCCGCCAGTACAAGTGCTGAGGGGGGTATTCTCTATAAATACGAAATCATTATATGACCCATGAAGCGAAAAATTCGGCTTTACCATCCGATCGTAGAAAACATATGTGACTATGTGCTGACGTCACGTTTCACATGATGAGGAAACATAATTACGTCATTACCCCAAATATCGCATGATTACGTCACCACCAATAATCACGTGTTGACATGATCACGTCAAGCATTACATCACGTGATAACGGCGTCGTCCCGGCACGATATCGCCTGATGACGTCATGTGATGACGTCCTCACGTTGAACCTAACATCACGTTATGACGTCTTCGTCAAGTGATGATGTCACCTGATGACGTCATGTAATGCCCCTTGGAGAAGCAGCGCACTGTGCGCACCCCGCTTCTTCGCACTGTCTCCGGGATCGGCCCACGTTCTTGTGTGAGCAAAGGTAGCGCACACTGACAGAAAAAATACAGACCAACTATACTCCGTTTCATACATAAGGTGCAACGCTGTGCAAGCTACGCAAGAAGTACGGTCACCAAAATCTATCACTCCGCCCATTCCGTCTATGCTTCGCTGCGCGCCAGCGGCGTTCGCTCGCGCGAGAATGCACGTGAGGCTGCCGCGACGGGCTGCAAATAAAAAACAACGAAAAGCAAATTGGTGTAAAGCGTCCTGTTAGCAGCCGTGTGAGTACATGGTTTCTTTGTTTCTAAGGGTAAATTCTATTTTTCATTCAGAACTGTGCTTATATAAAGAACATTTTCAGAAAAAATCGGACAAAAAACACCGAACTATTTGTGAGTGCGAACGCAGCCACTGCAAAAAGTATCTCTAGCCTCCACAGTGTTGCACCTGACGTATGAAACCGAGTATAGAGGCTAACTTCGCTGTAAAAACGAATATCGACACATGTGCGACCCCTTCAACATTTGATTGCGACAGCAATCACGTTAACGCTCAAGGCGCTTCTGCATCGTCGATGCAGCCGCCACCACCGCCGCCGTGCAGCCCCAGTATCAACGGTGCACGCGTGACCCGACCTTGGACGGTTAGAAGGTCCCCAGAAACACCCTCCCCCGGCGGACCCTCCCATGCGGCGCCTGGAGCGCCTGCCCACTTGGGGTGGATGGAAGACCCTGCTGCGCTCGACAGACCCGGCAAGGCAGAAGATCGCCACTGACCGGGCCGCCCACGTCATGGAACTCCAAGAACTCAGAAACGTGTAGTGCAGTAGGGTCGAACGAGGACCCCGGGACCTACGGGCCCGAATTGCTTGGTCAAATCAAGTTGCTTCCCGTTTCTTTCTCTCTTTCTCTTTCCAGTGACGCGGAGACGCGCAGTTTGTTTGCCTGCAAAAATAACGAAGCCAATTGGTTGCACACTCATGTGCCACTCAATCGGACTTGAGGTGGCGCCAAGACAGTGTCCCACCTTCCGCTACTGGCATGAGCACTGCACGCGCACACACTAGGTTTCCCGCGGTGTAGCTGTGTGCATACCACAGCGTGGTGCGGACAGTGGTCTGGCCGGAAAGGAAAATACACTTCAAGCTACAAACGCTGATGGTTTCCCTTCTGTCTCATCTGGTGCACAATCGAGGTGCGACGTCTGTAACGCTAATGCCGGCTCTTATCTTCACGCCACTTTTTGAGACGACTAATAGCAGCCGGGGCGCTTGTTCCGATGCGCAGCAAGTTACCTCGCGTGCTGTTTCACGACAACATGTGGCCGCGTCGTATTCATGGGAGCGCCAGCACAGCGATTATATTTGTCACGGCTGCTTATCCAGCGGCCGTGTCTTTGCTATGGCACGGCCGCTGGACAAAGCGATCGTGGCTATGGATTTCAAGGCTTCGACTTTCCAGTGAAACGGTGCACTTTTTCGTGTAAAAGTTCTTTCCAACATTCATCTTTCTTACTAGCTTTGCTATCATTTACTCTGCCATTCCTGGGCTTCGTGGCTGCAAGCCGTTCGTCGGCGCTGCTGTCCACATTTTCTTAAGTTAACTTCGTGTGGCCTTGTCACAAGTATTAAACTTTATTGTTTTATTGGCAATGCAGTTCTCATCTCTTCTCATTTTGTATAAACACTCCATGTGCCTATTTCTTTCTGTTCTAGAGGAATTTTTTAATCTTTCTTTTTTGCTTAACGTTAGCACTCTGCTCAAAATTTCGCAGAGCACCCGATCGGCCAACTCAAATCCCCTTCACAGAGCATTAATCCAAAGCTCTGCTTGCTTTCGAGCGCGACCTGATGCAAGCTGACACAGAAGTTCGGGCAAGAAAAGTAATCGGTTCTCCGCGCATTTTTCTTTGGCTTTTACCTTCTCTCTTCATCTTCTTCGGCTTCGGCTTCTGTCCGCATACTATCCCGCGCCCATTTGAGAACTCCTAATTACGCAGTGCGCACTCTTCTTAACTCAGCAGTTCAAGCAAACGCAAGAGGCTTATCATCAATCATGTTCCCAAGTCTGAGCCCCACTTCAGAAACTTATTTCACGTTTCCTGATTGCCCTGAAGAGAGAAAGAGTAAAATAAGTCAAGAAGAAACAGGCCGACCTGGATGCTGTAAGGGTAGAAGCAGACCAATTCAGGCTGGTGCTCGCAAACAAATATGCAGCGTTAGAAGAGAAAGATGAAGATATATAGACGTAATGAACGAAACATTAACCAGGTTGATCTCAGAAGCAGCATTTGACGTGGGAGTTAATTAGGGCATCAATGCAACCGGTAGGTAAGCTCTCCCAAGTAACAAAGGACCTCATAAAGAAGTGACAAAGTATGAAAGTGTCCAACTCAAGAGATCAGATAGAATTTGCTGAACCGTCAAAAGTAATCAAAAAGAAGAAAGTAAGGAATATTCGAAATTATAACGTGGTAAAGATTGAGGAAGCCGTAAAAAAATGGACGCAGCATGAAATCAGTGAGAAGAAAACATGACATAGGAAAAGGCAAAATGCATGCGCTGAAAGATAAGCAGGGTAATATCATCAGCAATTTCGATGACATAGTAAAAGAAGCGGAAGAATTCTATACTGATCTGTACAGCGCCCAGATCAGCCAAGCTACTTTCATTTGAAGAATTGATGAACAGGATACAGAGGCTCCTTCTATAACTAGCCATGAAGTCAGAAGGGACTAGCAAGACATGACTCGGGTAAAGCGGCTGGAGCAGATGGAACAGTCGACCTAATAAAAGACGGGGGAGATATCATGCTTGAAAAGCTTGCGGCCCTTTATAAGTATTGTCTCACGACTTCAAGTGTACCAGAGAGCTGGAAGAATGCCAACATTCTACTAATCCATAAGAAGGGAGATGTTAGACAACTGAAAATTTATAGGCCCATTAGGTTGCTTTCAGTGTTGTATAAAATATTCACCAAGATAATTTCCAATAGAATCAGGGCTACTCTTGACTTCAATCACCCCAGAGAACAGGCTAGCTTCAGGAAGAGATATTCTACAATGGATCACATCCATGTCATCAACCAGGTAATCGAGAAATCTGCGGAGTACAATAAACCCCTCTGTATGGCTTTCATTGATTATAAAAGGCATTTGATTCAGTAGAGATACCAGCATTCATAGAGGCATTGAGTAATCAAGGAGTACAGGAGGCATACGTCAATATCTTCGCAAACATATACAAGGATTCCACAGCTACCTTGCTTCTCCACAAGAAAGGTAGAAAGTTACCTATCAAGAAAGGGGTCAGGCAAGGAGACACAATCTCTCCAATGCTATTCACTGCATGCTTAGGAATATTATTTAAGCTCTTAGACTGAGAAAGCTTAGGAGTGAGAATCAACAGCGAATATCTCAGCAACCTTCGGTTTGCAGTTGACATTGTCCTGTTCCGCAACAATGGGGATGAATTACAGCAAATGATTGAGGACCTTAACCGAGAAAGTGTAAGAGCGGGGTTGACGATTAATAGGCAGAAGACAAAGATAATGTTCAATAGCCTGGCAAAGGAACAAGAATTCGGGATCGCCAGTCAGACTCAAAAGTCTGTAAAGGAGTACGTTTATCTAGGTCAATTATTCACAGGTAACCCTGATCATGAGAAGAAAATTTACAGAGGAATAAAATTGGGCTGGAGTGCATACGGCAGGCATTACCAAATTCTTACTGGAAGATTAGCACTGTCGTTGAAAAGAAAAGAGCACAATCATTGGATTTTACCGGTGCTAACACATGGGGCAGAAACTTGGAGGTTAACAAAGGAGCTCGAGAATAAGTTAAAGACCGTAAAAAGAGCGATGGAACGACAAATGTTAGGCCTAATGTTAAGAGACAGGAAGGGAGCGGTATGGATCAGCGAGCCAAACTGGGATAGCCGATATTTCAATGGACATTAGGAGAAAAAAAGGGAGCTGGGCCGGCCATGTAATGCGTAGGATAGATAACAGGTGGTACATTAGGGTTACAGAATGGGTACCAAGAGAAGGGAAGCGAAGTCGAGGATGGCAGAAAACTAGGTGTGGAGATGAAGTTAGGAAATTTGCAGGCGCAAGTTGTAATCAGCTAGCGCAAGACAGGGGTAATTAGAGATCGCACGGAGAGGCCTTCGTCTTGCAGTGGACATAAAAATCTCTCTTCCTTATCTAAAGACTGGAATGCCCTTCCTCATCAAGTCGCTGCGGTCACCTGTTCATCACAATTCATTCAAGATGTAACAACGTTTTTATCTAACTAATTGGAAACATTGTAACACTTGTTTGTATTGTTGTATTCCCACCCCTTATGTAATACCCCTACTACAGGGTCTTTAAGGAAATAAAATGAAATGGAATGAAATGAAATGAAAAAATAGTCTGATGAGTATGATGATGATGATTGCCTTGCAACCGATTGACCCCCCCCCCCCCCCCCCTCTTGATAGCGATACTCAAGAAAACGTCCTTCATGCTGATCTCTCACCAGATTGTGAACGCACATTAAGAATGTTCATTTTTATTATTCTTGGCTTATTGGCAGTGAAGCTTGTGCATGTCGGAGTCCGCTGCAGGAAAATCCAATCATTCCTATCAGTCCAGTGAATTCTAGAGCTCCTATGCTTTCTCTTCCTCCAGTAATTGGCAACTTAAATAAATACTCTTAGGACCCACTTCCCTACCAACACTCATTTATACCACACGACATGAACTTCCTTATTTTAAATTTATATTACCTAATGTAACCAACTGCAACTGGGCGTTGTAGTTGGGGCGTATTTATAGGTTCACACTGTAGCACTGTAGGCATGAGGTCACATTGTGCAAATATCTTGCATGAATCTGGCTCCATAAATTTGTTCACCGCACGCATTTATGCTTTTCGTTCCGTAATGAGCTATTGTCCCTGCTGCTTATTCTATCCAAACTACAATTTCCCGTTGTCTGTCCGTCCGTCCATTTACCACTTTTTCTCTCTCTCACGCTTTTCGCCAATTAGAGTCAGTAGCCAGCAGTGGTCGGTGGTTCCCCATTCAATTTCAACTTCCGCGTTCAAGTTCAACTTCTTCCGAAACCGGAAGTGATCTTAATTTGATTTTCACATAGATCTATACCAGTGAAGAACTATGGCAAGAAAACTTAAGAGAAGTGTTCCCCCATACTTTTAAAGAGAAGTGCTTCACCTTGCAACAAGATTACATGTTCCTCCTGGGGTTCTGCACAAGACCACCACCTGTACACCTTGTCGTCTGTGATGCAGAAGCTCAACAAGAAAAAAAGGAACGATGCTCAGGCCCGGTTTCACATCTTCAGAACCCCCCCTACACGACATGCCATCAACTACAGCAGGGGTGTGGAATGCAAATGAGAAATCTCGAAGGATGCTGATAACACATGTCTACGCTTGAGTAACGCATTAGCATACACCAAATGCAAACAATTAAACTGCAAGGCCTTCAACAAAACGCCACCGAAGTATCAAAATGCTTTGACGTTGGTGATAAACATTTATGGCAACTCACATGGGACGCAAACGTCGACACGTTTGCTTCCTATGCATATTGGTTTCACACTGCATTTTGCAAACAGCTCCTTTGGGTGCCGTACATGGTCTCAAGTTTTGCTTGGTTTGCTTTGTTGGTACTGGTGATAATTTATGGTAACAAATGGAAGCGAGAGCTCGGGCCATTATTTCGTTTTGGCAGGACGTTAGCATATTGTTGTCAGGGCGCAGAGCAGAAGTGCGAAGGTATATATATATATATATATAAAAAAAACTCATAAGAACACGTTGGTGGTGAAGCGTTCTAACTTTGGTTCCAGCACTTTAAACTTACTTGCTGCAACTTCTTGTTAGTAGTACTTCTTCTTGTACCATACAACAACTGATCGCATGCCCAATTTTGAAGACAATTTTCTAGACCACAGATGCGAAAAGGTTGTTTGGCCGCCACCACTCGTGGCGTCTTTTGCGAAGGCTGTGTGCAGTGCACACAACTGCTCAAGCATTCCTCGTTCAGGCATACACTTAGTGTCAAGAGAGCGAACGAGACAATGACGAAAGAAAGCAGAAAGGCGCGGAGCTAAAAAAACTACAACAGAAAATTCGATTTCCTAGCCTACACGGCGTACAGGAAAGTGTGTGTGTGCGTGTGTGTCTGTGTGTGTGTGTGTGTGTGGGGGGGGGCTAAGCAAAGGGGAAGGAAATAGAAGAGAGAAATACCACGCACATATAAACACGCAAAGCAGTCACCGTATAATTAACCCCAGCCACTAAAGCTACCACGTCTCACAGGCGTTCCATCGTGACGTCATTTGTGAATCGCGCAGTGCAGACGCGTTCTAGGAATGACACCCTAACAGCACAACTGATAAAGGTTCAAGATAATCTCAAGCGAAATGGAAATCTCAAATACTGTATTCGGAAGGTCACGAGAATCGTCTTCAACAGTCAACGTTAAACACGTGCATCCACAGTGGCGCTTCCGAAAAAGCGTGCCGCGGTCCCCTGTATGGCCCTGATAATTCAAGCTCTCGAGCGGTTTTTTTTTTTACAAACACACAACGTGCATATGCGCACGCGCCGAGCAGTAAAATAAGATAGGATCTCAACATGAATGACGATCTAGCTTGATGCAAGTTTCCTGCTGTAGTGCACAAAATACTATGTGTATATAAAAAAAATGTGGTTTTACGCGCCATAACCACGATCTGATTATGAGTGACGCCGTGTTGGGGGACTCCGCAATATTTCGATCAACTGAGGTTCTTTAACGTGCACCTAAATCTAAGTACACGGGTGTTTTCGCATTTCGCTCCCATCGAAATGCGGCCGCCGAGGCCAGGATTCAATCCCGCGACCTCGTGCTTAGCAGCCCAACACCATAGCTACTAAACAACCTCGGCGGGTACTATGTGCATATTACAAATTTGTGTGTGAGACTGGAAACCTGAACAGACGTATGAATTAGCACCAGAATGACGTCAAGGAGGAAAACACGTGGACAAACGCCTTAGGGGAGCGCGTACAAGCATCTAGACACACCATTTATTGGGACGGCGCAAGCGTGTTGCCCACAGACTGAATTGCCTAACCACGGCTTCATCTGGAATCACCCCTTATACAAACTACTGACAACAGTATTCACAGAATGGAACCCAACTTGACACCATCTATGTTAAATCACTTCCTCACATATTCAAGAGTGCATACTCTTTCTGCGATAGCCATTTCATTTGTGTCTTTTGAACAAGGTTACCGTACAGGCATCGAAACGTAAATTTCGTCCTTTCTCGGTCAGTGACATTATTTATAATTGCTATTCTATAATTCTATTGACTACGACAATAAAGTAAGTTTGCCGATACTTCTGCTTTTCCCGATGTCGCGTCCATGTGGTTGTTCCACGCCGCGACGCGACAGGACATGCCTGCCACGTTGCTTGTAGCTGTCGCTTCAAAATCGCGTGCATGTGGGCCCGTTACCCCTGCAGCCCTGCTGACGAATGCTTACCTGCGACGACTGTTCGTCTTGCAAGTACTCTCGCTGTGTGGCTTCGTGCGGCACAACGTGGAATGCTACGGTAGTGCCTGGAGGACCTCGGGTTCTCTGCCTCGGACACCCGCCTACGGTCCGTTGCCTGTCAACACGCCGCGCCAGGCACCGCTCAACCGGGTGTGCACCGTCCAGTGTTGCTCGGCGGATCGAGCCAGGGCTCCGATGAGGCGATGTCTTGCCACCACGTCCAGAAACTTGGGTCTTCTAGCCAGCGTTTTGCCTGCTTTAGGTCCTCATGCGTCCGATATAAACGTACAGGTGCCCCAGAAAGTAAACGGAATGCGCGAGCGGTGGCCGAATTGCATCTCCGTGCACTAGCGGCGGCAGCGCGTACTACAGAGCATGCGCAAAATAAATCTGCAGTGACCGGGCGGATCGCTTTCGACCACTGCCGCATCGACGGCTCAGGTGAAAGAAAGCGGTCGACGTTTGGGGAAGTTCTTGCGCTCGCAGCAACCATTTATCAGCGGCGAGCAGCTTTTCCAGAACCGATTGCTTCTTGCACGCGTGGCGCGCACCGCAGACCGAGCTTTTTTTCTTAAGGCGTGGGATGATCGCCCTTCTCTGCAACTAACGACCTCTGATCTCTCTTCGTCGCCCGGAACACCATGGTGGCGGTGCCGCCATTCGGTTATCCCTAAGCGCGGTTGACCCCCACTGCTTCCACTACGTGCGATTAATAAACACGTGTTATTGAAAAGTACAAAAAAAAGGAAACGCTCGTTTAGGAGCTCCTCTCCGCCGATAAATGGTTGCGGCGAGCGCTAGAATCTCCCCTAGTGTCGACCATTGGAACAAGTGCTCCTTCACCGGAGCCGTCGATGAGTTAGTGGTCAAAAGCGGATCGCATAGTCACCACATATTTCTTTTGCGCATGCTACATAGTACGTGCTGCCGCTGCTAGCGCACCGAGAAGAAATTAGGCCCCCGCTCGCGGATTCTGTTTACTTTCTGGTGCACCTGTACACCATTCAGCATGCGTGTTACCCCGCCATTGTCCCGGCGCCCTGTTGCGCCACCGAGCAAACAATTGCCTTGCTTACTATCAACCTTCTTGGACCCACTGATACCTTATCGACTGGCAGCTACAACCTCACCACATCACTGCATTTTAAAGCTAAACAGGTCCTGCGCAACCTTCTATGGGCCCGGCAGCATTGCAGCCATGCTGCCGAACACTCGCCTGAGATGACTGTTCGTCTTGCAGATAAATCATTGGCTATTCTCTGTGGACTAGACGTACTCGCTATGCTGCTTTATTTGTGCTGCCGGGCTCACGGTGTTGCGTTGTCATTATTGTTGAATGCAGTCATGTTGTTCGAGAGCTACTCCTTCTATCACATGATATCGAACTGAATCCCGGACTTTACACCTGCAGCGCTGATGCGCCCCGAATGAAATTAAGCCGGTGCTGAATGAGATCCGTTCCGGCCAAGCCTTACTGCTAAATAAAATCAAAGCAGTCAGGCAAAACTTATCTCAGAGCGACAAATTGTCCGATGACAGTCAAAAGCTACTCACTAAAATAGAAGACGGCTTCTCCATTATCGCATTAAATAATGACGTCAATCGCATTCGCAGACTTGCCGAACTGAGCACAGGTCAAATTGCGACACTACAGGCTAGACTCGATGACGCGAGAGATAGGGCGAGGAGATGCAATTTGGGCAGGGGCAGCGTCTGCATGGGCAGCGAAACATGGGAAGCGTCTGGAACCCTAACATTCGAACACTGCTGCGCACAATTCGGTATCACAGTTGAACTGATTGATTTAGAAAGAGCGCATAGGCTAGGTAAATTCAGGAGTAACAAAACAGACCCATAGAAGTCAAATTGGCACCCTTCAAATCAAAAGAACATTCGCTTTCTTGTGCCAAGAATACGAAGGGCAAAGTCATCACATTTCTAGGATGTACCTATTTTTTCGAGTTTTATCTTTCTTCACTCTGTGCTTCACTCATTCACCAGCGCACCGACTCTGCAGCCGTATAAACAATAAAAAATCTGTTAGCCTCCGCCTCTTCAGAATGTTGCACATCTTCGCTACTTTTTTGTAAAGACTGCTGGGGAGTGGAATAGCCTCCTTGCCGACGTCGTGCTCCACACCGATCCACTTCTATTTAAAGCTACAACCGGTACAATACACTGTTTCTTGTATGTTCCCATTCCTCATGGACCTAAGGACCCCCTATTTTGGTCCTTAAGTTATTAAATAAATAAATAAATAAATAAATAAATAAATAAATAAATAAATAAATAAATAAATAAATAAATAAATAAATAAATAAATGTAGTTGCCACTTACGTTTTTTTCGTGTTTTTTTTTCTTGTCTTCGCTCGCTAGGAGCATGCCTCTTCAGTGAACAAGGCCTCGCAGACCTTCGTTTGAATCTTCAGGTGTTTCTACGCCTAAAGTTGCCGTAATACTTCACCGGCGCAATCGTCACTACATGATCTACGCTCCACGCCTGTTGATTCGCAACCCCACACCAGGTAAGATACCCTTTAAGCAAGTCGTACTTCGGGAATTCAGTTGTTGCACCAAGCCACGTGCCACTGTCCTAAGCAGAATCTTCGTACACCGATTTATACCAGCAACTGTTGATTCTGGCACAACGCTACAGTTATGCTCAGAGGCGAGCTTCTGATGATCTCAGAGCAGTTAGAGTACCTGTTTCTAAATGACTCGAAATATATGGGAGGTCATTACCGAGCCCGAACGCACAATTTTGCGCGAAAGCGTAGACTGTCAAATCGGCGAGATTATGTTTGTCGCCGCGAGGGAAGCGAGCGCCGGAGCAGGGAGGCGCCTGGAGGTGGAAAGGAGAATTGCCGCGTTCCCGCCCTTTCCATTTTTACTTCGACGCCGCGGCGCTCACTGTGCATGTTTGCGGCGTCTCTTCTTTGCACGTGTAGCGACATGCGCCTTCCCTGTGGCCCACCAGACGTTGCACCGTAGAGATCAATGTAACGTCCGCGACCGCGTTCACGCCCTTTCCGTTTGTGCTGCCACGTCGTGGTGCTCGCTGTGCATGTTCGTGGCGTCTATACGCTTGCTCGTAACCCACGTTCACGTAGGGCAAACATCACTGCAACTTTTCTGTTAAGATCCCGAGACAATATCACTTTTCTTCTGGTTAAACCTACTGAGCATATAGGCAAATAGCATTCTAGTGACGCAATCGTCAACCTACGTGCCCTCCAATATGTGGAACGGTGAAGTGGTAGATCATTAACACAACACTAAAGTGAGCTCTGGAAAAATTTTTGCATATTATACCGTGCCTTCTACTGTGTTTCTTGACAATGTTTCTAACGGCTCCCGCTTTATTCTTGCGGAAGCGTTCAATGTTGTTTTAAAGCTGGCATCTTTGCAAGCACACTATTGCTGCGGCGGTGCACGCTTTAAAGGAGCCACTCAATTCTGTAACAGTCCTCATGCCTGTCTCTGTCAGGTAATATCACATCAGGCTGCACTTGTGTGTCCATCTCTGGTGAAAGGCCTCAGAATTTAATATCACTTACCTCTCCTTTTGGCATACAGCAACGCCGACCCAACATTCCATTTTGTTTCACTCCTCATTAGGTGTGTATTCCTTCTTTATGCCACTGCAAGGGGTAGTAGTTGGCAGGATGTAATATCCCAATGCGAGGAAGGCAACGCCATCTTGTGGTATTCCAGTTACCCAAAACTTCCAGTCACCGTCACCGAACTGCCATTTGTCATTGGTGGAAGCACACGCGTCGTCGCGCACGCTTCAAACAATAAAAGCACCTCTGGCGCGCTGCCTTCGGCGCCCACGAACGGCGCCAACAGCGCCTATGGCGCGAAACTGGGCAACGCGCCGTCATGCGTGCTTCTCTCTGAGCTCTCTCTTTCGCCGCTCTCGCCGTTGAAGTTGCCCACGGCGAGAACTGAGCAATGAGCTAAGAAAATCTGACGCTTCAAAATACAAGGGCTATTCAATAGCTTCAGGTGGGTCATTAGTGGGTCACTTATATTTTTCTGTATCTCACTATAATGTTGTTGTCTCAGCAATAAACTTAATTTGACAGTTCGGTGTGCCTCTACGTACTTAATTAACCGTTTTATTACGCAAAGATACGCTCACCTAGTTTTAGATCTGCTTAGTAGACGTTTCTGCGATTCTTGTTATAGATTGCCTTGTGCTATTGACTATATTGCCATAAAGGCAGTACTCCAGAATTAAGTCAGCACTTCGGCTTCAAGTTACCCTGTAATGAAGCTGTATAATACGCGCAGTGATTCATTTTGTAGTATAAAGGGAGCTCCAGTGTTGCCGCTAAGATTCATTTTGAAAGAATCCGCTGAAACTGCACCTCTATGCTGTTTTTCAACAGCGTGCCGCAATTGCAGACACCACCTCAACATTGCCTATTCCATGCAATGACACGAACTCAGTGCCATTGCGAAACCATTACTGAAACGACACTTCCTGCGCTTCGCTTTCGACATACTTTCAATGAAGGTTTCTTGACAAATGACTGTTCGATAGAGTTGCACAACTGGCGTGAGGTTATTGCGTTCCTGAAGGGCTTAACCATTCCCCACCCCAGCCCCTCAGGTTACTGCAAAAAATATCAACCCTGTCTCTTAGGTAAAGAAAAAAATCTATACCTCAGTAAGCAATTCGCTTTGCTGTCCTCTCATGCAGGTTACCGCAGGTTTCTGGCAACATTATTTTCTGCATAGAACTTTCGCGTTTCTGCCTCGTCCAAAAGCACGGACATTCGGGCTATGTCGTCACAATCGGACAATCCTTTTCCGTTCAATGCCAAAAGCAATTTAGTTTATGGGCTTTTGCTACTTTCTTCATTCAACTAGGTTGTTTGTTTGCTTAGAGCCTTTATACTTGTACTAAAGCAAATGTTTGAAAACGCACTTTGAGGAGTTCATAGCATTCAGGGCCAAATTATGTCAGTTTCACAACATGCAATATTCAAATTCTTCCATGTTTTAACACTTGTTCAAGTGTAAAAGCTTTGACAAGCATGTAAATGTGCCCTCGGATTTTATTTTATTTTATTTATACATTTTAGAAAAGATTTCCACAAGCAATAAAACAATTCACGGACAGAATAAGATAGCTAACCGCTGTTAAAGTTCAAGGTTTTTCAATAAGTTCTGAAGCAACTATGCCTACCGTGTATTGCCTCTCTCTTCAAAACGGAATGCTTAGAAGTGGAAGGACGTGCACGATGTATTGTACAAAGTGTACAATACCTTAAAATAGTGTGATCTGTTGATATATTTATATTTATCATTAAATGAATGAACATGAGAATGTACGCCTATTTATAGCCATCTCTAGATGAATCTTAAATACACTTCTCTGGAAAACCAATTGATGCAAACATCTGCCAGTGAAGTAGCATTGCCTTGAAGGGATAGAAGAAACTGATATAAGCGTATCTTGAAAACTAAACGCCTGCGGTCTCAATCTTATCTGGCATGTGGTGTGTCCCGTAGCTGGAATAGGTGAGAGTGATAATAGTGCCCAGCTCACACTCAGCTTTCTTAATAAAATATTTAAATGGTTGAAATGTGCTTGGTTTTAGGCACCTGTCTTCTTTCTTGGACATAAAACCAAATTATACCTCCATAATTTTACGCTTCTCTGATCTAACTTGTTTATTATTTCTTAAAGGCGATGTCTTTCTTGGCTAGTCATCCCCTTTTTTTTTCGTACGGTGCATGTCTCTTCCTAACTTCTAGCCTTTTTCGTGGACGGATCCCGAAGGATGGTGCAGTCTAAAGTCTGGCGCTCTTCCTACTCCCCTCACATGAGGGGATGACGCGATAGAGTGACGTGCGTAGCGGCTCATCCTTCGGCGCGTAGAGGAGCGCTACATCGCGCTCTCACCGGGTAAATTTCAGTACATCGGCTGGAGCGTCATATAACGAGACCGTTGTTCGCTTGCTACTCGCCTCCGAATTGCCGAGCCGCACCCGAAGAAATCGCTGACCGAAGCAAACTTCAAATTATACGGTTCATGCATCCGATTCTCACCCTCAACTCGCTTAGAAAGGCATTGCCCTTGATAGACCAGTGGTTGAATCACCTTTCAACTTTTTTCTTTTTCTTTCCCAATGTAGAACACGCTGACGTGAATGTCTGCATTAACTGCAAAAATATGTCTCCCTTTCTCTCTCTCTCTCTCTTTTAGTCTATCTTTGTAAAGTGCTTGCTGCTTACTTTCAATATATATTCTATCGCAACGCACTTTAGAATTTACTTTGCATATTGCAATTTTTTCAACTTCTTGAAATCGCTAATGCATGTGTTGTTTTTGTTATATATAGTAAACGTAGGCATTTTAGGCCGGCTATTGCAAAGTCTCATGTACTCTACTCGGGAAAGAATTAAAAGGAAAAGAAACTGCTACTTTTAAGGAAAGAGCTCTGACAAGCTATCTCCATAAACACTCCTGGAATAAATAAAAATTCTTCCATGCAAGAAACGTTGGGAAGCGCAGCTCAGACTGGCCAACATACATCACTGTATCGGCCATTAGGCTAACAGCTTCCCGTGAAATGGTCCTCGGAAAGCCCAGTTCTTTTTCATGAATGGATATTCCTAGGCCTTCATTCATCTTATCGCCGACTTTCTTATGAATTGTTGATCATACGTCGCACAGGCTGTAACTATGCGGGAATGCTCACGAAGGCAACTAAATAAAAATAAAAAGTTCATTGCAAGTGCAGAAGTCGAGTTAGCGTCGTGATCGGCCACTGTGTTCCCGTCGTCTAGTCTCTGGCTATCAACCAGGAGCACGCTTAGAAATGGCGGAAGCTTTCGTTCAATGTGACCTTGAATGTTCTGACAGCCACTCTAATCGTAAGATGTGATCTACGACGGCTAACATTTAACGTTACGCAACTCACACACAAATAAATAAATTTCGTTGACTTCGAGGCTCCAGTAACCAACGTACGCAAGAAATATCACTCCGTTGGTCTCGAAATAGTCCCGCTTCACGTCCATGTGATCGCTATTTTGATCACGCACTGGAAGAAGAGCTGGTGGAAAAGAATTGCTACTCGTTCATTCTCGAGCAAGCTGGTAAATCACCACTCACATTAAAAGCTTGTTAATTTTCAGGGACACTTCAGAATGGTAAAATATGAAAAGAAGAATCCATATACACATCCTGCTGCAATATTCTTTTACCTATAGTGTTCGCTTTAGCATCACTTCGAACCTATGTATGCGATGATGCACAATAAGAAAGAAAAGAAGAAGAAAAAAAAGCGTTAGGCGAGTCAAAGGCGCCACAGGCATTTCCTATTACGATTACGAGTGCACTGGCCAATCTCTTGGACGTACGTTTGAGGTTTGGCTGTACATGTAAGCAAATGAAAACACGTGTGCAATGCCAACCACCAGATAACCCGTATTGCGTCCCTATAACAAAAACTACCGTGGTTGAACGCGGTTAAACCAAGTTTGTCGAGCGATAGCACGGTTTCGCTTGCTTTGGAAAAGGACACAGATGTTTCTCGGCACCGTGGGCAACTACCGCATCTACAATTGAGCAACGAGACAACACAGACGCTGATCGGCGCGACAGCATCAGCGAGCAAATTGACCTTCATGCCGCATCTCGCTTCAACGTTAACTAAGCGTCGAAAGTACAGCGCATACGAAGCTACCAGAAATAGGCTCATTTTGTGCACATGGCAAATCGCTTTGAAGATGCGGCCCTGCGAGACCACGCACTTAGTCCAAGCGCAAATCGCTTTCAAGATATGGGCGCCCACGCGGTGTACGCCGAAGCCGCCGGTACTGGCAGGCTAAGTCCCAGTTTGGCCTTGGCTGAGCTTGAAGGTCAGATTTACGGGACCAGGGGCCAGATTCACAAAGCTTTTCTTTCGTAAGTTCGCTTTGCGATTGGCTGGCTGCCTTCGCTAATGATATGTCTGGCATCCGGATTGGCTAAAATTATTTCTTAGGAACAATTCTAGCGCAAGACGTGTTTGGGAATTTGCGCCCAGGCCTTTACTGGGTTCGTACCTGGAATATATATAGAAGAGCTATCGCTATAAAAAGCCATGTCTGACAACACGCGCCTTAGTTTATGGCTGTGAACGTTTGTACCAGACAAACATTTGTACGCATTCACACCCTGCTGCGTGTCTTAATCGTAACTTCACGCACACTCCTCCCATTATTCATTCCTTCAGCGCAGATTATCAAGCAAGAGTGTTGTATATCTTACTGATGTCTGTGAATTTCGTCTAGTAAATTCCTTAAGCTCTGCCTCACTCGACTATAGGCATCCAGGAGGGGAAAAAATATTTATGATCTAGCTTGGCGGCAGGCGGTATGCCTTCGTAAGTCCACTTGATGCCCTTTATTTTCTCTTCCTACTCGCTAGCTGGTTCACCCGCCGGCGAGAAGCATCGTGGGTAAAGCTTTTTACGTTTATTTTCCCACGTTCCACGGCCTTCTTTGGTTTCTGGATGATTTAGAGATGCAGGCCGTCACATTCTTTCCCCCCGTGCAATGAGCCGAATAACTCGACAGCGCGCGCGACGACCAAAAAATGTCACTTGCTTGTTACACCGCTTGGTCCCGTGTTTCGTTCCCTTAATTTATTAAAACGAAGTTTAATATTTGCCATGCGACTCTCCCTTCCAAGTTTTTTCTTCTTTGTACGTGGTCATAAGGCAGTCTGGCAATGCAGTCGCATTGCAACGATCGTAATCGTAATTAAGGATACTACATTCATTTTTCTTCTGGTTTATCATAGGTTTCGTTGCTAAAGGAACCTTCATTCATTTTCCCTTTACAGTGTGCATTTTAGCTTTTTTTTTTTCGCTGCTTCGCAATGCCTCTTAACATCCATTACCTGTTAACGTTCAAAACTGAGTCAGCGAGAAAGTTTCAGTTCAATTAATATTGCCTAATTTTGCAACCCACTTATGCCGTTAACATTAGGAAATATTAAGTGACTAAAATATGGAGAAATTGGGATTGAAATATATATATATATATATATATATATATATATATATATATATATTTCAATCCCAATTTCTCCATATTTTAGTCACTTAATATTTCCTAATGTTAACATATATATATATATATATATATATATATATATATATATATATATGTTTCTCAGCAGAGCTTTGAAAGCAGTGGCATGATGGTACTCCACTCACTTCCCAAATAAAGATAAGTGCTTCACACGAGCGTTCGAAGTTACAAATATATAGTTTACATAGATTCATGAATAGCTCACCGTTCCAATCATCAATTACTCGTAATATCCACGGCACCTTCCAATTGTCGCGTCATATTTCCATCTAGTAACGGTTGTACAAGATGGTCTGTATGAAACAGTTGCATCGAGTCTCCACCTTGTCTTATTACTGTCGCCAGTGCTTCTATGTGCGGTCGGCATGCAATTATCTACCGAAAAATCACGAGTATCCTTTTAACAATGCCAGCCATTTATAAACGCGTCAGACGGGAACGCCGGTCGAAGGGGACAATGTATTGCCTTCAATTTGGAACCTGGGGTGCGATCGCGCAAACAGCTCGCTTTTCCGTTCCTTCGCTTGCCTCCTCGTGATCGGTCATAATTGTGATTGCGTCAGCGGCCGTCAGAGACAGCGGGGCGGTACCGCAGCTTTCCCACTTTGTGACGTAGCAGTCAAACCGAACGTGCGGAAAGCGAGCTGTTTGCGCGATCACACGCCTGATCAAGCAGTTGGATCTTGTGGCGCCTTTGAGGCACTTTCGCTTTCCTGTAAGCATCGTCAGCGAAGTTTCAGCACCAGAAAACTGGAAATCCGGCGGTTACGTGCGCAACTAGTGTTCTTTTCTATGCATCGACATCCGACGAGACCTTATTCGTATTTTTTTTTTTTTAACGCCAGAAGCAAGGCAATTCGAAAAGCTGTAGAAACCAGAGGATGGCTGTTTTCATGTAGAAAGTCTTAATTTACCGCAGACAAGAAATTAAAATTTACTTAAATTCTGTAGCTTTACCTGCCAAAACCGTGATCTGTATATTAGATTACCACGATCTGATTATGAGTGGGGGATAATTTTTACCCCCGGGGTTCTTCAACGGGAACCAAAATCTAAGTACGCGAGTGTTTTTTTTTTTTTCCATTCCACTCCCATCAAAATGCGGCCACCGCGACCGGGATCGAACCCGCGATGTCGAGCTAAGCAGCGCCATGCCGTAGCCACTGAGCTACCATGTTGGGTACTTTGCCACACTACCTCTGTTACCACTCTTTTGGAGCAAACTGTGTTACCACCATATGATGCAACTCCCGAACATTTCCAAGGAATCGAACTCGTGATAACGTGTTCAACATTAAGATTTCACTTCCGCTGAGCCACCAAGGGTCAAACCGATCGAACACAAAGCCCGAGATACCGGAGATGTAAGAACAGTGTGCGTTGTTGATTTCACCGGCAGAGGAGCGTGCGGGGCTCTGCAAACTCCAAACACAGAACGGGCAGGAAAGCCATTTCGAACAAGCTGTTGCCCCAAAAGCAAGAATCTGGATGAGAGAAAAGCGAAAGCCACGTTTGTCTGAAATTTCAATTTCATTAGGGATGTGTCACTGCTTCTGTTTTGCAGAGAGAGGGTTTTTCTACCGGAAGAGCTGTCACAGGATCCTGGTTCAATACTCTGCTTGTGAAATACTGTTTTGCTTCTGGAAGCGGGCAAGAAAAAAAAAAGATGGAAGTAGGAAAGGTTAAAGAAAGAGAACTGCGGTGCTTGTTGCCTAAAGTAGGTCCAGGTTTCTTATATAGAAAAAAAAAAATTTGCCGGTCCACTCCTAGCACTCTTGTTTCCTTGTTTCCCACAGGGAAAAAAAAAACAGGAATGAAGATGTTCGCTGCGTTTAGTTCTCCGATGTTGTTGTTCTCGCACTGCACATTAGTTGAGGAAACGGCACCCAAGATGTACTATAGTACTTCTTCCTGTTTCAGTGTTACGTAAGGTCGCAAACTTTTCTCTTTCGAAGACGACCAAGAAAGCAGCTCTTGCTCACAACAAGGCATCATAGCTCATTTTCTTGTGGTCTCCACTTTGTCTTCTCTCACGTCTTCTTGCTCTGAACGGAGTGGGATTGAGCGTCTGTTCTTTACCGCTGTTTGAAAACGAGTAAGGAGTTGCCATTAGAAATAGCATATGTGGTCGAAGGTTCTTTCTTTTTCTTCATTTCTCTTTTATTAGAGACAATGTCATACAAATTGGCTCAGGAGGCACAACAAAAGGCCCGGAGAGAGCCTGACTAGGTTATGCCACCCTGACAGCGTAGGCAGCAAATCTTATTTACAGATGATTACACATCATATGCCGACCCAGATACAATACATCAGTGCAAATAAAGTGAAATATGCAGCTCCTTTTTCGGAACGAAAATCAATTAAAATCAAACCTAATACATATGCACACATATAATGAAATAATTCTACATAATACATAATGAAATGCAACATATTACAGAATATTAATACCGAGAATTGGGTCAGGGGCTAAAATCTCACACCTGCTCAAATAGAAATAGGGCTTTAACTTGCTTCTTGAATTTAGTTGGAGAAACTCTGGAATTAATTAAGTTTAATATGTCAGGATACTTATTGAGGAGCTCTGGTATTTGTGACGATAACCTCTGTAAGCCATAATTTGTGCGTAATCTGGTCTTAACTATTAAGCTCTGTCGTAGTTCATAAGGGGACTGCTTAACTTGATAGGTTTCTTGAGAATTCATTGTTTTCTCGGTATTGACGTAGGGCTTACAGAGATATTTTTTTCGTTTTAACAATTGTTTTATTTGAAGTATGCTATATCTGGTAAAATACTGTGCAGTGCTTTCAGTGTAGGGGGCGTTTCCAATTGCTCGAATACTCGCTTTTGCACGATAAAAGATAATTAAGGTTTGTGTCGGTTGTCGTTGACCATATCAAGGAGCAGAACATCAGACGTGAGTGTAAAAATGCATAGTAGATTTTGCGTTTAGCTTCAGGCGGGAGGAGTGAGCTTAGTTTATTTAACATGCTAATGGCTCTAGATACGTCGGTTCTTAACGCATCCACTTGAGGAGACCATGATAAGTTTTCTTGGAACACGACACCTAAAAATTCGATCGTAGATGTGTGTTGGATAGGTACTTCTTGAAATTCCGAAGGTAAGGCTGGTACATTTGTTGGTCCTTTCGACCTATACAACAAATATTTTGTGTTTTTTTTCGTATTTAGTAGCATTTTAATTGATATTAACCAAGTATTTAGATTTTTAAGCCATTTATTTGCTTCCGCGCATATTTCATGAGCGTTGACTCCTGACAAAAATGCATTTGTATCATCCGCGTAAAGCACCATCTTTTTACGCCCTTTAACATTTACAATATCATTTATATATAGTAAAAATAGTACAGGTCCGAGAATAGATCCCTGGGGTACTCCATATTTAATAGTTTCTATCCCCAATTCGACTTTGTTTATTAATGTGAATTGTGACCTAGAAGTTAAATAGCTTTGTAATAGATTAGGTGCTATACCTCGGATACCGTAAAAGGGTAATTTACGCAAGAGGAGTTCATGTTGCACGCTGTCAAACGCCTTTCTAAAGTCTAAAAAGATACCTAGTGTGTACAGTTTATTTTCTATGTTTTGGAGAATTCCTTCTTTATTTTCAAGAAGGGCTGTTTCCACCGAGTTGTTTTTATAAAAACCGTATTGCTCCTTCGTGAATATGTTGTGAGTATTTAAAAAACCTGCTATTGTTTTGTTAATGATGTGTTCTGCTTTTTTTTGAAAATATAGAGATGATAGAAATCGGCCTATAGTTGTTTAAGTCGTCAAAAGATCCTCCCTTATGAAGAGCAGAAACTCTTGCTTGCTTCATTTTATCTGGAAACTGACCTGTTGTCATAATAAGGTTGAAAATGTATGCCAGTGGGCCTGCAACTATACCACTTACCTCTTTTAGTGGTTTTGGCTTAACGTCGTCGGGGCCACAGGCGGAATTATCTTTTATAGACATAATTACGCCCTACACTTCAGGTTGGTCTGTTGGGATAGAAGACAGTTGAGGGACAGTTTACAGTTATGTAATTTTCATACGGTATGTCAGGCGGGACATCTGTCGAAGAGCCCACTGTGAGAAAGTGTTTGTTGAACAAGTTTGAGATCTCCCTTTCAGTGACACCAGGTTTCTCAAAATGAATCTTTCTGATCATTGGTTTTTGGTTTACTATTTCCTTGAAAGTATCCCACAAGACTCTGGAATTGCTGGCAGTACTAAAAAATTTATTTGTATAGAATTCAGCTTTAGCTCTAATGATGTCTTTGTTCAGTTTATTACGCGTCTTTTTATATTCACGAAGATAACATTCATCTTTTGTGTTTAAGAACAATTGGAAGAGGGGTTCGCGAAATTCAATCCTTTCGGATAGTTCAGTAGTTATCCACGGTTTTCCCAATTTCCTGCGTTTTTCTCGAGGCTTCAGTGGAAAACACTGGTTATAAAGAGACATAAATGAAGATATGAAGATAGTTGTAAATTGCAAAAGGACTGTTTCACTCTAAAATAAACAGCGGGGAGGCAAATTCCGTCAGCGCATATGCATTAAATTGAGGTGCTGTAGTCGCAGACAGTAATAACACCATTTGTCGGACAGCTAAATTTACTTCATGGGCCAGAAAGCCATACAACCAGCCCCAACTTTGCCTACCTAATATATCTGTGCCTATCTGCGATAAGAAGTTGTGCACTAATCAGCTTCAAGGTAAATGCAAGAACTACCGCGTTTACCTAATTCATTCAGAAGCAGCAACCGACACAGTGGCTGGTGTCCGTATCGGCGAACCACAGAGCTCTTTTCTGCTAAGCAGACATGTCTTCAAACTCCTCGGCTTCACTTTCGCAATCACATGTGCTTTAAGTAAGTAAGTAAAAAATATGTAGCATATTTAAATATTTAGCGAAATTATCGTTCAAAGTTTTCTTGCTGTAATGTCCGCTTAGCCACGTAGACAACTTGCAAGAAAGGCAGGGGCGTAGTTATGCCAGCTTTGCTTTAAAAAATGTGTACCGCATTCTTTCTAAAAAGAAGCATCTCGTAGCATTATAAAACGCTGTATTCATTCCATCATGGAAAGTAGCGCGAGAAATGATAAGAGCGATACGACATGTATACGCCCGACTACCCCAAACAAGCATTTTGCTGCATTCATTATTCAGCTTTCTGATGAATAAATTATATATATATATATATATATATATATATATATATATCGTAATAGGAAATGTTCTCACGGTTCGTTACCCCAAATACGCAGCCCTTTCTCTCTCCTTTCCTCTGCCTACTTTGCCTTTGCGTTTCTTTTGCGTGAATGCATCCTGAGAGTACGTTGTTTTTACCGCTAGTTTCATATCAGGGAGCTCGGTACACATAAAAATTTATTGCCTTAGAGCAGAAACCTTATACACCTATCTTCTCGCATTCGCTTGACTGTCTGAAAACCGGTTGATATCTCCATTACATCGGATACGGTAGCTTGCAACATTTACCTTTTTATTTTCTTGCTGCCTTGTCTAGTCCATGGCTTCGCTAATATGTGAAACATGTTTTTTTTTTTTTTGGGGGGGGGAGCTATTTGTACTGATTTTACATTGTATTATAAAAGAAATCCCTGCTTTCAACTTCACGTATCTTTCTAGTAGCATGTTGTATAATTATTTATAATAACATTGTGCTTACCGCCTCACTGATGGCGTCTTGCGAACCAACTGCTGTTCTTGGATTGTGTAAGCTCTATATACAGTAATATTGCCACGTGTGCGCGGTTCTAATTTTCCACAGTCATCGCTTTAATAGAATTTCCGCTGTCATTATGTCATCGCTCTCCCTCTCTCAATACTACTTGCTTTCTCGCGCTTGCGCTATCCGAAAATTTGTGAATGTTCTCGCCGATTTAGCAGCGAGACAGGCTTGTCTATTCGTCCAGCATGCGCGACGCGAATAGCTCTGTACAATCTCGAATCTGCACAATCTCCAGCAATGGCACAGGAATGTACAAGTTCGAGTGCAACTTTTGTTGCGCGGCTGATATACGAAACATTTTACACTGATGCTCACTGGGAACGTGTTCCGTATTTTCTTACAAGTTTTTCTAGCCTCCTTACTTTTTCAACACCCGATACAGACCTTTTTTTTTCATTCGCTTATGCAAGCACGAGCTCCGCACGTGAATATTTTTTCTAAATACGCATGCTTAGCTCATGGCTTTCTAGATAACAATATTAAACACGAGAGACAAAAGTAAGCAAAGCCTGTCTCCTCCGTAGCGATGCATTTTGTCATGCTCACTGACTCTTTAGGTCATGGAGAAAGAAGAAACAGAAACAAGAAAGACAACACAATTGCGTTGGTTTGTGTGTCCCTTCAGTTTGTTCGCACAGATTAAAACCATAGAGATATACCCGCTGTAACGCATGTACAAATAACTCTGCTGACCACACATTAAGTACAAGCTATAGGTACACGCCCCACAACCAAGAGTTTAGGAAAGAAATCTCAGCCAAGTGCCAGGTGAAGTGACATTTCGCTGGTACATTCGTTTCAGCATTATTTAATAATCCCACCTCTAAAGCCAAACATTCAGTTCTACTAGCGCTCCTGCCAAAAATTATTGCATCATAATATTGGGGCTGGCATCTGCAACAACATGCCCGACCAAACCCTGAAATTTAGCATCATCAAATTTTACTACCTAAGGTCACGCTAGGTCTGGCTGATATTGCGATGTGCCACATGACAAAAAGATCCGAGCAAACCGTGGAACAACTGACGAAAGCATTTCCGTGACTAGAACGGCAGCCTAGCCTTGTGTCACTTTAAATGCGAGGACGCAACCTTGCCGATTTATCGGTGGTTGGCAAGGCGAGTTGCACTCCCTCTATGAAGAACGGCGAGCATTTGTCTTCAGCGGTGCTTGCGAGGCACGCTTCCCCTCAATGCCGCTCCAGTGGCTCTCTTATCAAATTTGCGGCCTCAAATTTAAGCGGCCAATCCAGCGACCAACGTTCCCGAACGCATTTTTCGTGGCCACCTTGGCTCCCTGTCCTCTGGGTGGTTTCTTTGCGTCCCAAGACACGTTTTGCTCTTGCCTTCAGGCCACCTTAAATGCGCCTTGCTGGCGGTACTTGTCAAGGCGGCCGCGCTTCCTCCCGCAAACAACAACATTCCAACAGAAGTCTCTGACCCCACCGTGCTTGGTTATCACGTCCGATCTCTCCGCAATGTGGAAAAGTTGAGAGAAGCGTACCGTGTGCGCAGATTTTCACACTCCAAAGATTGGAAGACCCTGCCCTCGCCCACTTATAACGTGGTGCGACAAAAAAGAAAAAAAAAGAAAGTTTATTGCGCAGCCATAGTTATGTCCCCACCCCAATGCCCTCAGGTCATTCAGGGAAAGGAAGGAAGCTGTGGAAGAAAGGAACCTTTATTTTTGACAAACTGCCAAAATAACGACGTCGCCCGACCGTGAGGTGTCCGCATCATTTTGAGTTTCTTTTGCACTTTGACGCCATACTGCAGCCTTTAAAAAAAAACTCGAGGCCAATGATTCTTTCCGAGCTTACGATGTTGCACGCGTACGTAGCCGAGGGCTATACTTCTGAAAAGAAAATTGCGAGACAAGTTTTATTATTTGTCACGAAACGAAAGACGTCCTTTCAATAGCAGTTTTTTATTACCCGTGCGCTCTCTTTCTGAAAGCTTCTTTCTTCAGTTTTTTTTTTCTTTTTTTTTTGCAGCTAGAATGAGGGGAAAAAAAGAAACTAGGCGCAACTCATTTGGTATAAGCTCAACTTGATTTCACTTGTTTATCTCTAAAAGTGACCACTAAGTACAGGCGCGTATATAATATTTTATTTTATTTCATTCATCTCACTAGCGGCCTCCGCATTGCGTCTCCGCCAAGCGATTGCCAGCTGGCAAATTTTCGTCGGCGGGCGGGGTATCTCGGCGATTCTATGAAGCGAAGTACCACCACACTCTACCGCAAAGCAACATGAACATCCGCCTTTCGAGCATGCGTATAATTGTGCAAATTGAAATTATTTCACTATTAGTCCAATCTTTCTCGACTATCGTCGACCTCCAATAAGACATTAAAAGTGCGCCATGCAACTCAGAACATCATACGTTGTATCCGTGATGTGTAGCAGTGATAGTTCTGCCAGCATGGCGTCTGCCAGTCAGATAAGGGGAAAAGGAAAGGAAAAGGAAATGAACAAAAAGGAAAATGAACAAAAGCACGAAGATGATTGCAGTGCGCAGAAAGAAACACATAGCTAGCGATCAATTATTTTTGAAATGGCTGACTGCTAGTGTCTTATGACCTCCACACTCTGTACATGACCAATACCGCAGCTTAAGTGCCGAGGCATTGCCGTGGCGCTCTTCTAATCATGATGCTGCGGAAACTACGATCGTTAATCCGTCTCTTCGTGTAGTTTCATGGACCAAAAATCGAAGTGCATTTGGAAGTGAGCCATGCCGGGGAAAATATATATAAAGCACGGTGTTATAAGGAACAGAGTTAGTGGCAATAAAGTCGCGTATTCATTAACGAGCTTCGCTACGCCTTTGGGACGGGTAGTTATTATCGTAGGATCGATCAACTAGGCAGTAATTGCAGAAATTTGATTAGGTTTTCCAGGCACTCACAGGATTGAAGCGGGGTGTAGTACGAACGGGCTGATTTAATTAACTACTGCGACACTGATCACGCATGAAACTTTCCTGTCGCTGTTATAATGGGGAAGTACAGCCTAGGTTGTAGAAAACAAAGAAAAATTTCTTATTCCATGAACTGGTTAAACTTATCTTCTCATCATCAACTGTTCTTTTCACCAAGCTAAGCTAGAGCCGACCACAAATGACATTTATTGGAGACTTGAAAAAAGAGTTGCATAATTAAAACACCTAGCCGTGCCGATATGAACGTGCTAAAGTGTCGTAAACTACGGCGTGTGGAAGATCCAAGGAGAGTGAGGGAGCTGCGATCACCCAAAGTTAGACTCGGGTAATATGGACGATATGAAGTGCAAGAACACTGCAAAACAGTTTGGTGACGAAAAATAAATATGCGTCACATACATCAGCACTGGTTGGAGGAGGATAGTATAAAATCTTCAGTTTAATTGCATTTCAGCACTTATCTTTCTGTTTTTAAAGTTGGATGCTCTCTTAACTCCTGAACTTTCGCGCGCCTTTCTTTTTTTTTTTTCCTCAGCTCACTCGAGCGCCGGCTTAGGAAACACGTATCTGTCAGCAGCATGATATATTTACTTCTGCAATATTATTCTCCCACCAGTAAATAACGTGTTTTTTTTTCCTTCATCATTCTCCATAACCACTCGTCTATGATTGCATACTTTGGATTTTATTAAGGCAAGGATACGGATTTCACGCGCGGTGTATTCCAATCTACATCAGCCCAATCACTGGGACGTACAGAGCAGTTATGCTTAAATAAAACAATCTACATGAGAAAGGCTCACCAGTAAAATAAAAACAGACAGAAAGAGGGGAAAAAACGACAATAACGACAGGAAAGAAATATGAACGATGACATGTTTATGTGCATTTTTCTTTTTTCTTTCTTTTTTATTTATGTACTTATTTTGTTGTGAACATGTCCGTTAAAAAATGGCTCAGTTTTAACTCTTGTAAACCTAGTTATCACGAGCGAAAGGTCAGTTTGGCTTGGTTTTGCAAAGACTATGCACAGTGTTTCATTAAAGTCAGGCTTCATTGCAAGTCTGATGGTGTGTCTCTTTCCGTTTCTTGAATGGTGACGAAGACGCTCTTATGGTCCGTGAAGCAGTTAGAAATGGTGGCAACTTTTGCTAGACACGTTGAGGAATCAAATGGTGCTCGCTGGAAGACCAAGTTTAGGCTTTGTTCTATTGCGTTGTGGGCGGTCAGGGTGGAGGAAGCTTCTATATTAGGTGATAATCTGGCCTCCCTTTGCTCCGCTGTTTCAGCAGCCAACTTTGCCTTTGCTTCAGACTTCGCAGCTTGCCGTCCACTATATCTACTGGATTATTAGATTTAGCCTGTCGCTTTAGATTTAGCCTGTCGAATTAGATTTAGCCATCGATGGGGAGACTGAGTGACCAAGCGCCGACGAAGTAGCCGTTAAACCCTCGCCTAGTCACGTGGTACCAGCTGCGGCGAAGCTCCGAGCGAGCACAGCTGTGAAGCCTAGAGCACTGCACGGGCCGATTTTTTCAGCCCGGGCCCGGCCCGGGCCCGTTTTTACGTTGGGCTGCCCGCCCGAGCCCGATCAAAACGTTTATGGCGAGACCCGGGCCCGGCCCGGGCCCGGAAATAACCTACGTTACCCGCCCGGCCCGGCCTGCCACCCCTTTACCTTAGGCCCGAGCCCGGCCCGAACCCGGCCCGAGACCGAAAAATACATGTTTTTCAGAGTTGCGCCGTCCGAGAATAACTCGCTGCACGTTACATGCACACCACCACAAAGCCCGAGCCCGGCCGGGCCCGGGTGACAAAGCACACGCCGTGCTCGAGCCCGGCCCGAGCCCGTGAAATAACTGCTCTACCCGGCCCGGCCCAGCCCACGGGCCGGGCCGGGCCCGGGCTTTCGGGTAAGCCCGAGCCCGTGCAGTGCTCTAGTGACGCCTCTCCGCAGTGAATCAAGTGGCGTGACGTCACACCTGCCACACTTGCGCTCCGGCAGCTCAAGGTCATTGATGACGCGATGAATGACCTTGCGAGACATCGCGTAGTAGAGCTTTCGCTCTAAAAGCGTGACAATTGGACGAACAACGTAGGCGGGAGAGCAAAATTGGATGAGTACAGCAGTGGCAGGAAGGCTGGTGGGGCTTCGGAGAAAATCGAGAAGAGCATAAAAACGAATCAAGCACATGTAAAATTGGCAGTGCGTTTAATCACTAGTGACACATCCGGCAAACACCGTTACCGTACACTGTGTTGCACAAGCGCTGGGGTATCTTGCATGTCACAATCTCGAATTCACTAAAAACCAATGTAAAAAACTATGTCGGATATCCTCGCCCACCTGGTGCTGCTATTGTCGGCTCACGCATCGAGATGTTCTTCTCGGTTTCCGCTTTCGCTTGGTATTCCACACATGTATGGTAATATTTATTTTGTTTTCTTTAGAAAACAGACATCTTTTACGTAGATTCCATCAAAACTCGCTCTTGTCTCCCCCGCTACCTCGCGTAGATTGACACTACTTGCGTCTCATTTTTACTACATACCCCTAGTTCCGTGTATCCCGTTTCAAACATAAATAACCTAACGCAACTTCGTTTCGAGGGATTTTACAGCCGTGCCAATAAAACTTTGATGTTCTTTGTGTCTTTTTTTTATCTCACATTCATGTTTTACATACAGGGTATGTCCTAAAAGTAATGTCAATGAGTCGATTAAAAATAAATTATTGATCAGATTGGTGAGACAGATTAAAAGGCTTCAAAATAGGCTCCACCTGCGTCGATAAATCGCTTCTAGAGACATTTTCAGGCATCGAAGGCGTCACGGTAGGCCTCCTCCAGAATGTCCTTTAGAGATTTGGTGCCAGCCTGTTTGTCTTAGTGAACTGTCCGGAAATGATGTCCTTTCTTGGGAGTTTTCAAGCGCGGAAACAAAAAGAAGAATGGGAGAGCCACGTCATGAATGTAAGGCGGGTGGGGAACCATTGCCACCTTTTAATCGGCCAGGAAGAGGGTCCCGAGGAAGGTGGTATGGGCTGGCGCGTTGTCATGGTGAAGTTTCCAACTGCCCCCGATGACAGGCCGGGCGCGATGAACCCTTCGTTTGAGTCTGTTGAGCACCTCCACGTAGAATTTCACGTTGACGGCTGTGCCAAGTTTCACAAACTCATGGTGGAGGAGCCATCCTGATGTCGAAGAACACAATGAGCGTGTTCTTGACTTGATTGACGTGATTTCTGGTCGTCCGTTAACACTTTAGGCACAATCTTCGCGCACACTCTTCGCATCTACAGTTTATTCATGAAGATCTCGGGGACGGTACTTTTTGCAATGTTTACTGTCTCTGCCACTGAACGAACACTCAAACGACTGTCTGAATACAAAACAGCTCTCACACGCGTCTCATTTTCGTCGGTGATTGTCGTTGATAGCCGTCCAGCGCGAGCTTCATCGCTGACCTCTTCACAACCTTCTAAAAAGGCCTCACGCCACCAGTAGGCTTGACGTTCTGACAAACAATGATCACCAAAGGCCGTCTTTGTCATAGAAGAAGTTCCGACTGCGGACTTGCCGAGTTAAACACAAAACTTCAGGGCAATCCTTTGTTCCAACGAGCGCAACGGCTTGTACGGGAAATGAAAACGAGCTTCACGGAAAAGTCTGTCCTCACTCTCCAGATGGTCGCAGACGACTGAGCGACCGCGCGTACGTAAGCTAACTTCTCCCTCCACCAATTCCAAACGGTCCTAGTGCGCTGAAAAGTATAGTCGCTTCACAGTATAATCATTGACTACTTTTCGAACAATCCCTGTATATCGAACATTCAGGAAAATTATTCTTACAGCATACAAAGCATATAATGTTTTTTTTTCGTTTTTTTTTTCTAACAAGTTTGTTAGGGGTCCTCCAGGTGAAAAGCTGCGACATACAGCGTGGATGTGTCTGAAGGTCCTCACACAGCAGCAGTATGTCTCCTATGGGTATACAACATAAGGATACTCCTTTACACATAAGTAATTACAAAAACAAAGAATAAACGACTTACAACATACAACCTCAAAAGCTCTAATCCTTTAACATATATAATTACAATGTAGTTAAAAACAACGATAAACAACACTATGCTATCAGCACACACCAGATGCATATAGGAGTAGACATTCTACAATGTATATACAGTTAAAAATTAACACTGTAGCTTGCATAGCTAAGAGTCACGTTATCATGTTGCATGGTATCAGAAAAACACTGAGTGAAAATCCATGTGGCAGACGCTAATCAGCCTTAGGTGTTTATCCCTTTTAATATTTTTTTTAATCCTGATTACAAAAGGATCGTTCTAGTTTATTTCCCGGCTGATAATATGGACTTGTAATAAGTGCCTCGCTGTGCATGTAGCTGCAAATGCACATTTTAAATACTTGTGATAGCTATCATTAAACAAACTACTTGGTCTAAAACAAGGCCCGCCATGCGTGTTACTACTCGGAACAGAATTACATATACCAACCAGACAGTGGATACTTACAGATGTTCACGCCAGTAGAAAGAATAAGCTGACAAGGAAAACGTCTGTAACATCACTATGGCATTTTCTTCCCAAGGAACACAACCACCTTGCAAAGGTCAATGTATACCATAGATACATAGTTCAACAACTACTAAGGCTGCTTCTTCCGTCCAAAGTATTTCACGCATGCTCTGTCACTGCCAAGTGCACAGCCCTGCTCCAGAAGTAATCCTCGTTCTAATCTCTAAATCCTCGCAGACGGCTTCCCCCGGAAGCTCTTGTGCAAACCGCAAATCAACAAGTGTGTTCCTAGCACGCGACACTTCGCCAACGCCACCGTTTCCAAGCTCAGGAGACCTTCTTTCATTGGTATTCATTCCCGCGAAGCTTCCTATGAATTTCTGTAACTACCTCGTGTCTTCGTACCACCTGGTACGGTCTCTCCTAACTTCCAGGAAGCTGCGTTCAATTTGGTGGTGGTTCCTCCCCTCAAAGCAGATCCCTTAATCCCAGGAACGGCACGCTTAAGTCCGGATGTACGCCCTTATTACCTAGTTCAGCTTCTCCCAGGAAAGCGAAACTTCTGCTGACTCATGTGTTCCCTCTGCCTCGCCCTTCTCGGCATCCCTCTTTGTCCCCAAATGAATGTGCTCTTCAAAGAGCTTGCTCCTACGCTATTAACACTACTCTCCTTTGTTGCCTGGCTAAGTTCCTTCCGTTTCGTGTAGGGTAGCAAACTGGATTTCTTTTGTTTGGTTAGCAATCGTCCAACCTTTTCTTCATTTTCATGTGCCTCAGTCCTTCAACATTGCTACTTGCTTTGTCCTCACTTGTGCCGGATACAATGCCTAACTCCAAGCGCCCGGAGTTCCTGCTACAAGAATGTCTCGTCACTCAAAGTTGCCACGGTTGGTGTACACAGCTTCGGATCAGGCGACTTGAGCACACGGCAAAGCGCTAATTAGTTTTGAGCTAGTTACATGTAGCCTACTTACGCACACCGCAGTCAAACAAGATGTAAGCTTTCCACGAGAAGCAAACACTGACCAGATTTTGTCAGCTTCCTTTGGCGTATAAGTTGCGTGGTTTTTGGGGCACAATGCGAATGTAGACAGTTTGAACTTAACGGCTAAACTTCCGCTTGCGCCATTCGGTGAAATACAAGAAATTTAAATTAGGCACTGAAATGGAATATTATTTTGGAGTCGCATCATTCGACTATTATATATTAACGCTGCTTTTTTTTAAAACCGCCTTCGTATATACAGATCAGTGTGATGGAGAGCATAGCGCAATCTAGAGAAAACAGTGCGCAATTTTTTACAATCTAAATTGTCTTTTCTTTTGGAGATTACTCTAGTGCATGTTTGCGTGTGTAATTTGTTTTAATGTTGTCTGATGTTTTTCAAGCGGTATGGCAAAACTATACGAAAACAAAACGTTTTCTCTATCTGCTGTTGTTTAATGTGATTGTGCATGTTTGCGAAATGTCTGTGAACAGCAGAAGACTGTTTTCTAGATTCTATATCTCAGACTTTGAAAAATGTGACAATTTTGTTCATTTCCTTTTAACTACTGCCCTGCCTTTGGGTGCAAACTGCTAATAGCTAAACGGGGTCACTTGACCTATCATCATTCTTCCTTCACTTGTCCATTTAACGTTATGGAGAAGTCAGTGGAATACTGTATAAGTTGCCAACATCTCCTATAAATGAATGAATAAATAAATAAACAAATAAATAAATAAGTTCGAGGATCCCTAAGCCTATTCTTATTTCTTATGAGATGAGAACGCGAAAGCGTTTCTTTTGGCTAGGTTGTTGCTACGGAAGGGTGCTGCAAAGTGGTGTTGTTTAATGTTAAAAGCACCCTTCCGTAACAACAACCTAGCCAAAAGAAACACTTTCGCGTTCTCATCTCATAAGAATATGCCTAGGGATCCTCCAACTTTTTTTTCTTTTTTTTTTATTCGTCGTAGTTGGTGAATTGGGTGTACAGCGTACACGTTTCAATTCACGCTCGTCCCCTGAGTCCTCCTCGTTGAGGAAGCGCTTCGTCGAAGAGACATCTGCCGATGTCGACACTAAGCCTAAAACCTCGACACCAGACTAACTGCCGCTACTTGTTGCAGAATCCATGCTGCTGCAACAATACCTCCACAGAAGCTGAAGGAAAACTGAGACTGAGGGCGAGGGCGTGCTCTCTTTCGTAGACGCCAGCCGGGTGCGCGCTATCGCCAACCTAGCCAAGAAACGCTTTCGCGTTAATAAATAAATCCATCAATTAATCAATCAATGCGCACAGTGAGAATAGCAGAGCGACGAAATGAACTCGCAGAGGCACCGTGTGGACCGACGATCCGGAGCAATGCTTCAGATGTTCAGGTTTCGCACCTTTCAGCACTGCCACATTCCTTCGAAACAATAGGCAAAAACCGAACTGTTGTAGTCGCGACAACTTCAAGCGAAAACAATTCCAGTATAGCGCGCATCACGGATGGTGGTCTCTTGAGAGATATCACCCATCATAAAAAGTCCAATGCAAAAGAGTGAAATTTGGTCGTTTTTCTCAGGGCCGCTACACCCGCAGTTCTTGCGTGCCACGCTAACCAAACACGCAAAGCACTGCAGAATGGCACTAACCTCGCCGTCTCGGCGTTGGAATCCAGTTAGGTGGTCGGGGGCGCGCCCCTGTCCCCGACTATATACCTGGAGTTGTTTTTTGCCCTACATCCATCAACGCACCCGGCGCGTTTCCCTATTTTTCTTCTGACTCCTACTTCCGCTTCCCAACTACACCCACCAACTCTGTTTTCACATCCGCGCTTCCGCTCAGCGTTATCGCCCGAAGCACTGCTAGGCGGCTCGCCGCTCATGCAACGAAGCCGACGTTAACAAGTTTGTCTCCCACCTCCCGACTTCCGCTCATCTACTTAAACTCTGCCGCGGCACGTCTCCGGCCACATTTACGGCTACCGAGCTTCTCCGTTTGGTGCCGCGTGATTCGCTTATCTCTCTCATCACGAGGCCTATTGGCGGGTTACTTTTGACTTTCATAAACCCATTCCCCGACGGGAAAGTAAGCAACATCTGGCTAACGGAGAACGTGCGACATGGCTTTTCATCTTCGTTTCTAAGGTATGATACAAAATTCCAAGTAGACAAATGGAAACTAGACGTAAAAATCAAAGTTATGGGATAAATGTAGAGTGTGGCCGAAATATGACGACGAAATTGTTGTTTAATATAAGCATCAAACACGCATGGAATCGTGAGTCCGTCTACGAGGAGGCGAAGGGATCTTTTCTTTTTCTTGCATTCTTTTTCTTTTTTCATTGCGATAAATGGACACTTAAACCGGATTTCTGCCGTCGCCGTTGCGTCGCCGTCGCCATCGCCGTGAGGTTCCGTATAAAGTCCAAGGGCGATAAAATCGTCGCCGCGCGCCGTATGCCCGCGCGAAAGCGTGCGGGGGACGCGTGCTATCACAGAGAGCGAAAGCATGGCGGAAAGCAAACGCGACCGTCGCGCGAAAGGTCGTGGGGGTATGGGAGGGAGGGAGGCGGGGCGACGCTTTGCTCCGGCACCAAAGGCGTATCTTGCAACCGGGTGCAAGGGGAACTTGCCACTCAATCTCCCACGCGCAAGCAAGGTAGCGGGAAGCCAGCGCCGGAGGGAGCGGGCGGGGGGGGGGGGGGGGGGGCGCACTTCTACTCTTCCAACAACCGCGCTCGTCGCTCGCCCGCACCGTCTCTTATCTCTACACGGCTCTGACCTTTGTATGCGCTGTGCATTCGTCGCTCAGTTTCCGTTGAAGCGACTAGACCACAGTCACCACACGAACCTTCGCCCGCTACGGCGGGTGCGCTTGCTTCCAGCGTTTTGACAGTCGTTGTCTGCGGTCATTCAGTGTGATCTATTCATGTTTGCTTGTGCGCGCTGACACCACGCTTCTTAATTCAGTTAGTAATAGTCGAGCCACATTTTCCAACGTACGCTACACATGCAATGCTGCCCGGATCGGCAGTGCAGCGCTACAGGTGTGTCCCTTCGCACGCGCTGCCCATGGGAAGCGCTTCTCATCAACACCACCGTTTCACACTCGCCTTGTCGTGGTCATCGAGTCTCTCTTCATGTGGGTCTACTTACGCCGCAGCACACCTGCTTACTTACTAAGCTCATGTTTACTACAATTCATATTGCTACCAAAGCCGCTCACCTTACTTCGTATGACATTGCTGTGTTGCTATCGCATTCATTGCTTCGCCCTTGGGGCGAAACGGTGACATTTTTTTTCTTGTTTTTTTTCATGGGTTCACCGGTTCTCCGACATATGACAGTCAGAGTAAGAGAATAAATTTTTATAGTTAACACCACCGAATATATTCCATCAATTTCTCACTGCGTTTTTACCGCATACGGGACATCTAATCTTTGGGTCATAGGATAATGCGCGTTACGCGAGGCTTACATTTCTTATTCTGGCATCCTATGAAAACCATGATACCCGCCGTGGTTGCTTAGTGGCTATGATGTTGGGCTGCTAAGCACGAGGTCGCGGGATCGAATCCCGGCCACGGCGGCCGCAGTCAGATGTGGGCGAAATGCGAAAGCACCCGTGTACTTAGCTTTAGGTGCACGTTAAAGAACCCCAGGTGGTCCAAGTTATTCCGGAGTCCCCCACTACGGCTTGCCTCATAATCAAATTGTGGTTTTGGCACGTAAAATACGAAAGTTTACAAAAAACATGCAGCCAATGATTTCTTCTTACACACTGCATTCTTTTTCTGGTTGAATCACATCATGCATTCATAGCAATAATACTGGCGGGAATACGAGAACGCAACAATAAATTATACTTTATGAACCACCTAAAGGTTACTATGACGACACGTAGATTGTGCTGAGGATTGGACAAAATCTGTACGCAATAATTCAAGAGAATGTATAATGCTTAAAACGGCACCACAAGTATTTAAGAGAGACAATTTGTCATCGCACATTACAAACTTGAAGTCACTGTTCACAAAAGTGGGAGAGGAGATGTGGTGACAGGGGAGGGGGAGGGAGGATTGTCGGCTTCACTCACCTCTATTACCTCCTTTTTGTGTGCTCTCCTTTATAACCTCCCTGCCTTTCCCCTTTCTTCTATCTCTGTCTTCTTTGTATCCTCATGGGATGTAAATAAGCATTTTCCTGCCTTCCTCGTCTCCAAGCACACTGCTGAATTAGTGCCTTACACTTGGTAATTTTCGTTATGAATCAAAATAGTAATAAACCGACAGATATTTCATAATGTGGGAAGTACAAGCTTTCAATAATACCAGACAGTGCTACTCGAGAAAATACAACATAAATATTGTGCCAGGATTGAACGGAATGCTTCAACTGACAACCACAGACGCCACCACTTAAAGCAATGTTTTGCAGCTGAAAGAGCGAGATGAATAAATTACTCTGATCTGCGACTGATTAATAACGATATAAAGAATATAAGCAAAAATTTACGTGTGCGCGTTTGCTTCGCCGAGATGCTGAGCACTTTGTTGACTTTGTTCAACGTCTGACACGCCACAGCATCATCTCGTAGCTTCTTAGCAGACGGGGTATTTTCGTTTTAACTCCGAAGCCTTGAGCAGGGTGCATCGCTTCGCGAGCTCCAATATGTATGTAAAGCAAGCAAGGCGCCTATCTGTGGCATGTGTGTTTACACAAAGCTACTTTGCCCTGGCATAAACACCGGTACGTCTTTGCTGTATGAGATTATTGGCTGCGTGTTTTCTTAGCATCTTCTAGGATTGCACCGCGGTGTGGAAGCTCAGTCACACAAGATGAGAGCGTTTTGAATGTCTACCAACATATATGCTTCAAAGGTAGATTTTTGAACACGTCGTGCGTTTCTTAGTGCGCAAAATCGGCGCTCGGTGAATTCCGCAGGCAATTTTAAATGACTTTCTTTCTTGTGGTTACTGGCCTTTTTATAGCTACTCCGCGCGTTCTGTACTTTCTCTTATACTTTTTTTTCTTCCTACGCGCTTCTGTTTAATGTGCGCAGCATTTCCTTCTTTATAAGTAGTTCACACATTCTGCAGTGAGAGAATTGGACCTGAGCTAAACTCGCAAAGCTATCATGATCCTATATTTTTAGTTCCCCCGCATTGATTCCTCCATTTTGTTAGGGTTTCCGATGGAGTTTTGTTGGTCTCAACAAAAAACTATTAGTTTTCCGGTCCAATATTTATTATTCTTATTTGCATCTTCATGTGAACGTTTTTTATTGCGTTTTGATGCTGTCATAGCTGCCGGAAAAAATGCAGGGCTCTGGAGCAATATGGTCATGCCCCGTCTTTAGGCATCCTTTATTTTCTTATCCGAAAATCAATTAGAAATTGACGTTTTAAATGGCATGAAATGAAGCGAAAAAGTTACCTTTTGATCGTAGCCTTCAATTTCCTCAAAATATGCAATGTGATTTGAGCACGCGGGAGCAAGTTTCTTCAAAAACATTGTTGTGTGTTAAACTCATTGTTATCACGTGATGTGACAAAAATAGGAAACAATATGCAGATTAAGCGCACACGTTGGAATCCATTAGAAGCGCTACTGAAGGATTAATTAACTGACTCGTGTATACAACGAAATCTGATGCGTGAAAGAGTGTTTATTTCCATCCTAGGCAACGTTTCCTATGCATATGTATTCGGTAGTTTGGTAGCAAGATGACTATTAGCGGGATTGTCTGGGGAATCCTTTTTTCTCTTGCTCCAAGTTCAGGCCCCAAACGTGCCATTCGAGGAGTGGCAGAAAGACTTTGCAAGCGCAGCGACCGAATTCGCTGTCATCACGCTTCTCAGCCTCGCTAGACTCGCCCACTTGCGTAACGCGGAACACACAACAGTAGAATGAACATCCGCGATTGTACGAATCTTAAAACCACTTCCGCTAATTTCAGTGGCTTCAGCTCGCGTAGCACCCTAGGGAATAAATTGAAGAGCAATTCTCAGGGGAGCACGAGTCTCGTAGGCAGGCTTGTGACTCTACCTGTATTGCACATGCTAGCCTTTTGCTGTCCTCAATGGCCCCATTCCGTCTTGGAAACGAAACGACGATCTGGTGGAAGAGCCAGCCGTTACAATTGATTTTCTTTTTTGCTTTCCTTGTAGAAACGCCCGTGTTCTCTTCTAAGAAAAACTTCGCCTAATGAATTTTGCGAGTTTTCAACGAAAACACGGCGCTAAGCTGAATATGCATAAACTGCATTTTAATCTCATGTGCTCATTCTTCTAGAACGCAGCATTTCATTAAATATTTGTTTATCGAATACAAAATAAATAACTATTTAGGCCGCGCTGTGTATTTCAGCAGATTCCTCGGTGCATATTTCAGTCTGTCTCAACACTGTGCCTGCAAATGAAGGACATGGGTGTATGCATGCATATACCCAACGTTTTAAATATTGACACGTCTACTTGTTTATCTTTCTCGGGTGACCGCGTTTCCCCGTCTAACAAGTGTTATCGCGCAGCGCAGGCCGCGCCTGCATGCATCGGAAATTTCTCGAATGGTATCGATGGTTGTATCCGCTGCCTTTTGTCACCGAACCTTGTGTGATCTGATCACGTGTATGCGCGACGCGAATTGTGCAGTACTTATTGAAAACACGCCGGCACCAGCGATTACTATGTGACCTTCGATAACTCATGTATAAAAGCCGCCGCGCTTGACCCGCTGATCTGATTTTTGACAGTCTCCGACTGTGTTCGCCGCTGTCGTTATGCCTCGAATGTCACTTGTTTTGTGGGCACAAGTTCGCCAAATAAAAAAGCTAGTTTTGCCATTCACAGCGTTGCTACTGTGTTACTGACCGTGACTACCACGTGACAATATTGTACTGACACCAAGGGCTTTTACAGACTCTGAGAGTTTCATCTCCAAGTCGCCTATACTTCTGGTTATGGGCGCTTGAAGTACAGTGAATGCAGTGAGAGGAGAGTCATTGTAAGCTTTAATCACAAATTTCCATCCTCATCATCTGTATAATTCATTACCATCACGACAGTTCTCTTTCCTTCTCTGCGAGGTTCCAAAGTAAAAGGGCTGCCTCATAATAAGGCCTTAATACTTGCTGTAGCGGAAAAGTGTGGTGAAAACACTCAGCCACAACGTACGCCAAGTGAAAAGAACCAGCTTGCTGTGCTCTCGTATTTACCCGATGCATCGCACAGGCTGAAAAGGATCAGGCCGCGAGGCTTGGCCTCACAGTTGTTTTCTTCGCCACGGAAAAAAGTTTCCAAGCTTTGCAAGCTTATGAACGCTTCAGCAGTTCATCGGAGTGGTTGCTCTGTGAAACGTTGTTTTGGGCCCTGTGCCATAGTCTGGTGTACTTAATTCCTCTGATTTCCGGCAAGAAATATGTTCGGCGAACCGGAACTTGCCTAAATGAAGGGGTCATTAAAATACAAAATGTGCACAACATTATTGCTGGCTTCTTATGGTTTCACTACTAAAAATCGTGCTCTCAGTTTCCTTTTTTACGGTATAGATGTATGTGCACTCTTCCGATGTACACTGCGTGCCGCATCGCGTTGCCACTGCAGTTGCGACTGCAGCTGTGTGTGTGTGTTTTTTTAGGTAGGCAATGTACACTGAACTCAGACTTACTCACAAAATATATTTTTTCGATAGGCTCATTCGGACTCAGATTCACTAAAATTCTAGCAAGACGGGCTTAATTAGACTCATAATTACCCAAAATTCTACTCGATTGAACTCGCTCGAACTCAAACTCATCAAACTCTACTCAGCCGCGCTCATTCACTCAGACTCATGGCTATAGGTCTGAGTCTGAGTGGGTCTGAGTTAATGGACTCATGACTGAGTTTGCCGACCTATTCTCTCGAGACGAAGAGGAAACAACGGAGCAGCCGCTGTAATTCACGGTCATTCGCACGCTATTCGACTGTGGCGTGCCCAGCGCTGTACGTATACCGTTCTAAGACACCGTATTTCGAACAACTCTATGTTCGTACTATGATTTCTTGGCACGGCTGCCAGAATTATACATCACATTCATGCAGAGTCAGAAGGCGGTGGCTTATTTGTGGAGTGTAAGAGTAGAGATTTCGCTGCCAAAACATTCGTAACTTTTCCGTTCCTGGTGTAAATGCTGGTGTTTTTAAAGTTATGGCAAATTAGAAAATCTAGTTGTAACGAGCGCCAGATAAAGCTAAACAGTGTTCTCCTCCAGACTGCAGAGAGCATGAACACAGTAGCGTTGCTTCATCGAAAGCATTCTGGCTCCGTACTCAGTGGCAGAGTGCCTCTCGCACCACTATAAGGTTTTCACTCTCTTAGTGAACAAAGACTACGTTTGTTGTGCATTCGCTTGCTCCAGACAGTGCTGCTCAGTATGTTTGTATGGTTTCCCTTTTTCTCTGTTTCTCTCTCTCTCTCTCCTTTCCCCTGTGCCTCACGCTATAATTGTAACACCTTACTATACTAACGTTTATGCTGGCAAGAGCTTATTGACTCGAATTAGGGCTATAATGTCTACGAAGACGTAAACAGGGCGGTACAGAACCAGGCCTTCGGCCAGTGGCAACGCCAGTGGCAACGCCAGCAAATGTAACCATTCCCTCAGGTTTTTCTTTACCGCTTTTAGTCTCTAATGGGACGATCACTTTAATGCCCTAAACCGAGGAAATAAAAGTATGGGTATTCTGCGCTGTTAATCAATAGTTGTATTTTCATCTCATTGTTGCGATCTCTCTTGTTGTGCATCTTTGCATCTTTTGATGGAGAAATGCTATGCAGAGGATGCCATTTCTGAATATCGTACAGCGAATGCGCACTGGAACGGCGATACTGTGTACGTGCAGCTTTGAGATAGAAAAATTTTGCGGAGTTGTAAGCAAGAGCTGTAAACATGAAGCATCGTTTTTCTTTTTAAGCTGTCCAGTTGTTGCCAGTTTGTTTGGAAAAATATTCAAACACTAAATAAGAACTCTGGTACCAAATAGTGCAATAATATTTTTTTTCTATTTAAGCATAACACATGTTATCAAGGTATTTTGAATTCATGGCTAAGAAGACTATGCTTTTCACATTAAAAAAATTCTGGTGTTTTTCGTAGCGAGACCACGATCTTACTATGACGCACGCCGTAGTGTGGGACTCCGGATTCATTTTGAGCACCTGGCGCTCATACCTTTTACAATGTGCACAGTATACACAAGCGTTCTTGCACTCAGCCCCCATCAAATTGCGCCGCCGCCGCTGGAATCGAACCCCTGACTTCATGCACAGCAGAGCAAGGCCATATGGCTACTGAGCTACCGCGCTGGGTTATGCTTTTCATGTGTGTTTGAACTACGGATAGAGGGCGGGCAGAGATGGCAGAGCTAGAGTTGGTTTCTTAAGAAGCCAAGTATATCGCGAGAAAAAGTCATTGTAATAAAATAGAAAAATGAAAGAAACATTGTTCTTTCTTATTTATTTGGGGGGGGGGGGGGTTGCAGGGGCGAATGATGGTTTGGGCGTTTTTCTAGAACTCCCAGCGTGCGTGCATTAAAAGCCCATTCCGTGTTCACCCCGTATAACAGATTCGCATCACTGCCACAGGCGCTCAGCCGAAACGAAACATGGCTTTTGGCACTGTGGAATGCATTCCCCGCTTTCATGCCGAATTGCATGTTCATGAACTTCTCGTTAAAGCGAAACGGTCGGAAAGGGGCCACATTGCGCATTCAGAGTGAAATTTTGTCGTTGCTCCCGAGAAAGCGAAAGTGCGAGGGTCGTGCGATTCCTGCCGTTACCCTGGGAAGAACTCGGAGGAGGATGCGGCGGAGTATGCAAAGTAGTCTGCCAGAGAAGAGCAGATGCTTTCCTGGTGGGACGTGCTCCCCATCACCGAATAAGTTGGTCATTTCTGCAAGCCTTGTTGGGCCACTGAAGTTTGCCATGAAACAATATAAAAGATGGAGGTGTGTATGAAGAGACACTAGACCTTCTTCTTAAGCGGAAATAACTTTTCTTTCCCCTAAAGAAGAAGGTCTGCCGTGCTGCTCACTGCTACACAGGAAAGAGGAGGAACCACGACGACGGTCTTGTGGTTATACTCGTCTGATCTGGTGTCATCTGGTTTTCTTTGCGTTAGTATTAATAATCATATAAACATATACCGGATGCTTCGTTTTTAAGCTATCGATAATTGTTTAAATATCTATGGCAAACAGAACAATTCCAAGTTGATTAACTTTTTTTTTCTTTTATTGAATTTTGATTTATGCCTTTTCTCTTCGTCAACATCTTCATTTCCTTCCCTGCCATTTCCCACCCCCCTACCACACCACAACGAAGCAGGATAGAACACAGTAAGTTGTCCAGGCCAACTTCTCAGCTTTTCACAGCGAAACTGTTAAGGGCTAGGTTCCAGGAGATCGCGTCCGTAGACCGACCGGCGTGTACAAGAATTTCGGTTTCATGTGCGTGGTGGTTCGACTCCATGTGCGTGGTGGTTGGCTCAATGTGCGTGGTGGTTGGCTCCATATGCGTGGCGGTTTCCCGCCAGTTGTGGAGCACAACTGGCGGGGATCCGCCACGCACAAATCGATGATGGATGGCTGATTGTTATACCCCTCGCCACCGCCAATGCCTCTTTCACGAGTGTCGCGATACTCGGTGGCGGCACGTCCCCCCAATCGTTGGGCCCCTTTGTCTCGTGAGGTAGAGATCGCGCTGTCATCAGCAGTTTTCCTTTGGACTTGCTATGGGATCGGACGCTTCTTTAACCACGTCTTCCAGGAACCTGACGTCAGGATCCTGACGATGTCGTGCAGTGTGCCACGGCTATGAACACTGTGGCTCATACGCTAGCCTATGATGATGGAGCGAACTTGACGCCGCAAGCGCTCTAGTTGGCCATCGCACCGGGCGAAAACAAGGCGCCGGTGTCCTTGCTCTTTGACGAACATGCCGAAGACGCTCAATGTAGTCAATAATGATAACATGTAAATTCTCTATAGGAGTATTCACTATAGCAGACCCACCATAGTCACAGCTTCGCTGGCTTCCATCTTCACAGTAGTGGAAGGGCTCTGAATTTTTTCTCATCATAAATATTCTCTCTCTCTTGAAGTGGTTCGATTGAAGCGGCGAACATTACTTGCATAATATATTGATGTGCATAATTGTAAATAATAAGATTTGACAAATTACGTATTTACGTAATTACCTTACGACATACTGCAATTTACGACTTGTAGTCGATGAGCTTGCAAGACACGTCCACTTGGAACAAATTCTGAGGATGGCATCGGTTTTAATTAGGGATGGGTGCATATTGGAAATTTCGAGTATGCATCGAATGTTACACTCTAACTATATATATTCGTATTCGAAAAGGAACTATTTGGTATTTTCGAACATTGAAATTAACGAGATATTTCGCAGAAGCCAGCTAATAAATTCGGGTTACTGTTCCCCGTCTGCTAAACCAAGTATCGCAAGGTATCAGAAGAGAAGAAAGGACAAAATATTTTGAAGCAAAGCAGAAACAAAACGGAAATAATGTAAGCGTTGCGGCTTCGCGACTGAAGCTTAAATTAGAACTTGTGATTTTCGCATGTCATTTAGCTTTATGGCAGTGTAGTCACGTAGCAGCTGTACCTCTTCCACTACAAACAGTGATGTTTTCCTTGCAAGGGTCCCTATTACACGCGTCTACGACACACAGGTCCTTCAGCAGCTCTTTCTTTTCTTTTTATACGACTTCTGATATTTCTACAATTTCTTAGTACGGCCAGATAATTTTGGTTCTGTCATGCCTTTATAATAATTCCGGCACTAAAGGGTTTAATGTGAGAAAAACAGAGAGGTCGGCCGGAGACGCTTTGTATCGGGTCTGCTACTCTGCGGAGGAGAAAGGCAGAAGGGGAAGAAAAAGGGGAGAGAGGGCGTGCTGATGACGATGGTAGTGTACAGTGAACAATTTACACATGCGATCTGCCTACTTTATCTGCACGCACACCTCCCCCACGCCACAATGCTTAGGGGTCTGTCATGTTGGTCAAAGATTTTGGTGTTGCATATGATCTCTTGGTGACGCGTTCATCCGGGTGCAAGCATTGTAGGTGGCGATACGGTATTGTTATTTATCGTATCATCAGTGAAGTAAAGGTTGTGTTTTGAAGTCGCAAGAGGGCACCAGCTGCCTCATTTCCTGAGATATGAATGTGTGATGATGACCACTGAACCATCAGTGTTTCTTCCCGGAGAAGTGATTTAATGGGCTATCTTAAAAACTTCGCGTGATGATCGTAGGTGAGTACGCTGTAAGACCGGCTAGCCTTATATTTACAATTCACAGTTCCTCAGATTCTGAACTTCTTTTGCAACAGCAGCTATCAACCAAACCTAATAGGTACCCTAATAATTTATATATTGATACGGGACAGCCGCCACAGTCTGGCTGCACTGAGGAGAAGGAAGACGACGTGTTCCCGCTTGATATAGCGTCACCGTGTTGGTCTCCGTTAGCCTTCCCTGTAAATAAATTGTAAATAGCCTCGGGCATCAACTACACGTAACAATATCTTCCTTGTCACACTTACAACCAGTACAAAATAACATGGCGACACACGTGACGGTTTTGTAACCAACGTTGCGAAAAAGCATGCGTTATTGTTCCCCTTTGCAGTGACATTGTTGTGCCCTCTTTGGATTACTTTATCGGCCGTGTTCTGCACCAATTTTTTCCATGATTCTTGTCGCATTATGTCGACACCGAGCAAATCTATGTCGATAAGACATCGACCTGCCACGTTTCGCAAGAGATAGTGGCGTGCCACTTGTCCCCAAGCCGACGTTTGGGGGCGTCATCTGTTTCGCTGTTGTCTCTATATTCACCATCGGCCATACTAAGTTTAACGTGGCGATCCTTATGAAATCATCAAAACTTGAGCAGCATTGCCTCGATCACTCCTTGGAAGGGAGCAAGATGCTTTGCTGGGCTAGTTGGTGTGTTGACACGTTGGTGTGTTGACATGGAAGAGAGACCACTCGGAAAAACGTCGAGTGCTCCGGGATCGAGCTGACCGAGACGGTTTGCTGTGTCTACAGCATGAGGCTCCCCCATTCTAAACTAAAACTGGTAACAATTTGAAATAGTATACGTTTGATTTAAATGAATATGTAGTTTCTACAATTAACGCCAAAGCATGTGACTTTAAAACACTTATAAAAGTTTGCGTCTCTTGGAAAGGTCCAAAACAGAAAATATAGCGCTCTTTTTTCGCAGCGTTAGATAAATCAACCATGGGGAGCAGTGCTCCGATCAATAAAACTTTACGCGCAGCCCTAATTGACACGATGGCATTTCTCCCCAGAACGGTGCTGCTCTCCGGACGCATCCGACTGGCGCTGTTAATGACGCGCGGTTGACTAACGACTTCCAGCAATGGGAAAGAAGCTTCCAGTCCATTTCCTCCACACTACGTCGCTCATTGTGTGACGTCGTTAATTATATTGAGTGATGAATTTACCGAGTGAGCTGCAGTTCAGCAAAAAAGCCGCCGTTACCTATCTTCGCGAAAGTAATGAGTGTTCACAAAAAGAGCATGTAGTGTGCCAGTAAAAGCGAGGTCACTGTTAATAACAGCACATATAGTTCAGGCTTTAGTTCAGTCTTGTTTAGTCTGCAAGTTTAGTCTTGCACCATTGAGTACTAACTAGAGTGCGTCAAGATGAGTAAGAGACGTTCAGAATATAGGTGGAAAAAAAGCCGGGAGGAGATTGGTACAATCGGATCCGTTAAAGGCATATGTAGCGATGCAAGAATTAATTAATTAATTAATTAATTAAGTACTTTATTCAAAAGGAAAATGGAAATGGGTCATAGAGTCTTATGGGTGAGGCCCTCCGTCCAGGGCTCCACTGGCCTCCGCCGCCCACCGGACTTGATCCGTAAGTGCTAGTTGCACTCCCAGGTCTGAACTGGCAAGCTGTGCCTCCCACTGCTGCGTACTAAGTATTGTATGATTGCCTAAACTAGACTTCAGGTCTCTGGGCTTCCGCGCGCATCCCCACGAAACGTGGTAGAGTGTCGGCCTACCTCCGTACCACGGACATTTAGGCAGGTAAAGCACTGGATGTATAGCGTGTAATTTTAACAGATGCGGATATACGTCCATCTGTATCCTTCTTAGGTCAGTCGCCTCTTCTCCGCTTAGGGACTTGTGACGCGTTCAATACTTTTGGCGCGTGAAACGCTGGTGAGCACGAATCTCTTGGAACGGACGACGAGAAGTGTTGCGGAAGCAAAAAAATGATTATGGAGATGTATACAAAAATGCTAGAATGAAACACATGTACAGCATACCTGATTAAATCAAGCAGGCTAGGTGACTAGTTGTCTCCTCCCCATCTCAAGGGGGATGCCACTAAATTATGATCATCATCATCATCATCATCATCATCATCATCATCATCATAATTTTATGTTATGTGCGAAATGTCACGCCGCAGCCCGGTGCTATTTCTTTAGGGCCTACCACGAACTGGACGAGCCTCTTCTCTCGCGCGAGTTTTCACTCAGCAGCAACGAGAACGCAAAAAAGCATGTTAAATCACAGATTTACCTAGTCAAGAGTAATATCAATGAATCATCATCATCATCAGCCTATTTTTAAGTCCACTCCAGGACGAAGGCCTCTCCCTGTGATGTCCAATTGCCCTGTCTTTTCAATATCAAAGAATGAACGGTCTGAAATTTTGTTTCTGTTTTTTCAGGAACGGCAATTCTGAAAGTTTGGTGGCGTAATCGTCAACACGCGCTTGCAAAGAGCTGTGCAGGTCAACGCGCTCAGGTCGATTAGCAGTGGCGAAATTGCCCTCTGCACCCTCGCTATCTGTGGGTTACAGAACAGTGGTACCGTCGACCTCGAGCTTCGTGCTCTTATCGACAAAAGCTGTGCGACAAATGGGCTCATTACGGATAGAGCAACAACGGCACCATCGAGAGCTCCAATATAGATGACATCAAATGGGAATGGCTCCCCGAAGCGGTACCTCTTATCGACGCCTTTATTCGAGTGTCCCAATTGGGCTGCTCGTTGTAGCTCTCGGCGGGTAGAATGAAAAGTATAGTTCGCGTGGAGGAATGTCCTGTCAATTTGGCAATAACGAGCCGGTTTTGCTCTAGTTTTTTTTTAATTCTTTTTCTCTCTCTCTTCATCCGCAGTGTGCAACTCTTCTTTAGATTACAATTGCAATTACGGCTTCGAGAAAGTATGTTGTACTGCACGAAGCAAATGGCGACAGCATAGCGTTTTTAATATCCTGCGGATATATTTTTTTCACCTTACCCTGCTGCTATGAATCGTATACTCGCGGTGAAAGGCATGCGCATGAAGTGACCGATGTCTGCACACCTAATCCCAATGCGCTCTGTCGTGTCGAAAACAGCATTTCTGCGATGTGCGAGTGGCATTGCCTAAGCAGACGTATGACAGAAAATGCTAGGGTGGTATGCGCAACAAAATACTTTATGCAGAACACAAATGCAGTACTGTTCTATGAGCTCCTCTGTTTGTTCCATAACGTTCATTTACTCGGCATTCCACCTGGACTGCAGAAAGTAGGGTACCCAAATCTAGAATTTGGTGAGGTTAGGTTAGGTTAGGTTGATTTTTTTGCTGGTTCATTAGCAAAGCTTTTGTAATCGGTGGCACTCGTTGTCTACTCAAACGCCCAGGAGTGAAGCTGTGTTTCACATGTAATCCTTAGACGTAGAAATAACCGACGAGCGTTTTGAAGTCGAATGTTGTCTTCAGTGGAGAGGCGATGCTTTGTTCCTCTCGGTGGAGTTTACGAAAACCTCCAACTTAAGGCTTCTTTCATAATATGCACGCATGTCGGCCTTAAATTTCATATTAAATTTTGTGCCCTCATCGACTAAGCACAATTTTATTTTTAATAATATCTCTGATAAAACGATTAAAGATGTGGTGATTGCACGCCTATTACAATTAAGATATCAATATGTTATTATCGGGAGCACATATCGCCGCGTAATTAACTTGTTTGAATAAGATAGCATTATTCGGAATCAATGTGCATATTGAAAAAAAATGGCTTCGACAAGGTAAGCATATTGTCGCAGCCATTTTTTTTTTTCGCCCGATCTACACCCGGACTTTCAATCAAGTTAATCCATGATGGGTTGTACTTTTGAGTATTATCACCTTGCACTACAGCTTCTGTCGCATTAAAAATTATTGTGCAAGAAGTACCTTCAAGTACCTTTTGGCTTCGGCACTTTTGCAGGCAAACACACTGCACGTCTCCGAATATCTTCTGTATACTGTAAAAATACTAAGGCGCCAATGTACTTCCAGCGTCCGTATATAATTGCTATCGCAGTAAAGCTCAGTGGCCAGCGCAAAGTTTGATGCTGGATTGCGGGCGATATGCTGTGAGCAGTGAAAAGTTGAGGCACGTTGAAAGGTTGAGGCAGGTTGCATGTTGTATCATGCGGAGAACTAGATGAAACAAATGGAGTACCTATCCAACTGCGTGCGCAAGAACACAGTGAGCATTTTTATTAAACAAGAGTGTTGGAATCAAGCCATGGTGTGAGGATGTTGCAGAGGTGACGGGAGCAACCAACTCTCATCCCACGTATGGCTGCAAGCTCAGTCCTCCTCCAAAATTCAAGTAAAAAAAGAAATCATGAGCCACTCCACTCTGTGAAAGTGGATGACCAGCGAAGCTGTTTAGCACACGACACAGAGGTGACACAGAATTGTCTTGACCGGTAGTCATCGTGACGATAGGTACGCACACACATTGTCGTATCACCTCTGTTATTATTATATTAATTCCATGATATTCGCGTATAGTCTGAACTCCCGAGGAGCAACGTGCCTACGAAGAGTGACGGCAGGAACAGAGACGAAAATGCCATCATCACCGGCAGGCAGCAAACACCACCGATGAAGATCGCGCAGAAAACGCCAAGCGCATGCGGGACGTCGCTCTTTGTATAATAGGCGCGTTGCTCCTTGGGAGTCCGGACTATACGCGGCCTCCCCATTACGACGGCAGAAGAGAAGTGAAATTCAAAATGGAGAACGGTCGCTTGTCGAATTCCTGTTTTTTTAATACATATATTCGTGTGGACGATGGGACCGCCGCCCCGAGGAGCCGGAGGAAACTAGACACGCGTGACGTTTAAACGGCACCGTGACCACAGGAGCACGGAAGGAAAGGAAACTAGATACGCAAGCCCGTGAAACGCCGACAGAGAGAGGGCGGTACGAACGTAGACATGGCTGACGCAGGTCGGCCTTTTTGGGTTAAGATCCTATCGCAGTACGTGTTCTTACCCTTGTGCCCGGGACCTCTTTTGGTCCCAGGTGTGACAGGGGTAGCTCAAGGGTGCGTAACAGGCCCCGGAGCCCATCACCCGGAGTCCACAGGGGTATGTGCCATTGCTCTTGTTCCCTTGCGACACAATCATCAGGATCGGCACACATTTTTTTGACGCACAACAAAAATGCACAGAACCCTAGCCATAACCAGCTTCGCTGTAAAAGAAAGTGTCGAAGAAAAAAAAATACACGTGGAAAAATTGCATCGGTCGTTCGACGGCGCCCGCCATTATCACATTACATATTCGTCCTTCGTTCTAGCTGATGCCTAGCTTCGAGAATCAGCCAAATTCTCCCTGTCGGAAGCGTGAAAGAACGCGCTAATGATCTCTTGCTTCCATCGAATTCAATCTCCTCGCGGGCCATTTGCTCGTGAAGCCACCGCCGAGCTTCAGCATCGCTGCCTCGTCTTTCGCCTGCCACCTTCGCCAGCGTTGTTCGTAGGTGCTGACGGAATAACTTCGCGAATCAGCCGAGAAAATGCATTCTCCTGTTCGGCTGCGTGGCTTCACGAGGCACGCCGAAGCAAGCACTTCGCGCAGGCATCTGCAGAACGTGCTCTCATTCTATAACGTTGTTAGCAAAGAGAGGCCTGCTCGATAGTATAGTCCCAGACTGCTCTGAGACGTTGTGAACGTCCTCCGCCTTAGTGGTGGGAGGTTATTGAGAGTGAATGTCTTATTCTCGATTTTAATGCCGAGTGAGTGAGTGAGTGAGTGAGTGAGTGAGTGAGTGAGTGAGTGAGTGAGTGAGTGAGTGAGTGAGTGAGTGAGTGAGTGAGTGAGTGAGTGAGTGAGTGAGTGAGTGAGTGAGTGAGTGAGTGAGTGAGTGAGTGAGTGAGTGAGTGAGTGAGTGAGTGAGTGAGTGAAATGTTTATTCCTAAGTTATGTTGCTGTTCTCAAATTCAAAAGCATCTCAGCCTCTGCGGTTTTCACTGCTGATAAATTAATTCCAATACTCAGCAAACCCGCAGACGCGCGTACTATAGTTACTATGCGTACGTCAACACTGTCGAAAAAAATATTACGTAAACCAGAAAATCTGGGCAAATACGCGAATATATAGGCACGTACAGCACGCGCCCAGGTGCACCTCAGGCGTTCCCACGTCTATTGCCTTGCTTCAGTCGCGAACGAAAAGCTGACAAATCCGGCGCCACGAAAGGAGAAAGCCTATCGTAGCGAGAGCTAACTGGACATTGGCTGTTCGTAGAAAGGGCGTTCTTCACGGCTTCATTATAAACATTGCAGACACACATCTGTCAGCTGTAGTAACTTCCTACAATGCGTCGCTAGGGCTACAATTAGAGGGCATGCGACTGTGAGCGGACTACGGCTTCACCTGGAAAAGCGATTGGCCCAGGTTAGAAAAAAAAAGGCGTGTGCACACAAATTACGCATGGCCCAAGAACAGCTCGAGGCTCCCATTCTGTCGTCCATCAACGTTCACCGCGACCGTGATGTGGTGGTCGAGTCTTGTGACGAGACGCCCGTACGGTAAAGGCCGTGAGTCAGCTGTCAGGCACGGTAATAGCCAAACGACGGCCACACTATGTTTTATGAGACCACCACCACATCTTCGGCATGGTCAACTGGGTTGGAGGCTTCCACAGACCGCAGTATACTGCCTTCGCACGAACAGGATAGCCCAATTTACTCTGCGATATTGAAATGACCTAATTATTAATAAAAAATGACGATCAATTAGCAATTAACATAATTACGAAGTGCAAACGAAAACGAGTGCGATAGAACATGAAGCACACGTCAAATTTACAGCGAGCCATGCAGGTAACTTGGTTTTGTTCTGCATTGCCTTTGCGACCATACAGAAATACTTCTGCATTAGTCATAACTCTGCCAAGCGGCAGAAGCCAGGGCAGTAGAGGTCCGATGCATGCTGGTATCTCAGCTTTGATACAGCTCTTGCACCCATCATCACCAGGAAGGTGGAAATATATATATAACTGCAAGACATCTGAGAAACTGATGAGTGATGTTTGGTTTGCCGAGAATAAGCAATGAAACAAGAAACTGCATCACTTACATTGGAGCTGCAAATAGGTACAAAATAAGAAATTGCATGCCTAGGCAAGGAATCTGACTCATTATAAGCTGTGGACTGAGTTCACCGAATCTGTCCCGATAAAGAAGTTAATTCTGTGTATCAACGTCACACGTATGAGGAAGTAAATTCATTAATACGTTTAATATATCTGCCCGTCCTGAAGCCATGAGTCCCCTTTTTCTTACACTGTTAGATAACTGAACGACTTCAACAACAACAGAAATACTTATTGAGCCATCAGCACGCTGCTGTCAGGACAAATAATTTATAATTATCATCGACAGCATTTTTACCCTGCGCCTATCTCATGTATGAGAGAGTAAAAATGACCAAACATGTGGGCAAACGATCCTTAGGCTCTCAGTTTCATTACCTCTAACAAGAGTCGGCATTGGAGTCGACAATTCGGAACGATAGATAATACAATGGTAACAGAATTAAAGCAAGGAAAAAATGGCTTCCTAATACGGCCCAGGTCGCTTTTGTTTCAGGAGCTGTTCAAGTACAAAAGTTGAAGCTGCTCGGAAAACACCACGCTAATGCTATAATCGAAACCTCGTTCCATGTCGTGACGTGGCAAAGCACATTTCTTTATTTTCATTTGCGTATTGCGTCAATTTTCTTTCTTTCTATTTGCCCTTCTCTCTTCCACAATGCATAGCTTTGCAAACCTGATAAGGTGTTAGTTAAGTGAGAGATACGCAAGGTTAAAGTGCAACGTCATTAACTTTTGCACCCATGTCTTCCACTGCTCCCAAACATGTCGCGACTGCAGGTATACTTCTCTGATTGCTTCGCTGTCATTATTCATTGATTTCCTTTCTTGTTGAAGTTCCGTCTTCTCTTCTCCTGCTCTCAGCTTGCTCGCTTGTTTGCCTCACTGCTTGCCTGTACACGCCTGAGTATTCAGTTAAGTCAGACAATGCTGAGTAACAGGTCAGAACGTTGATTCAGGCCGATAACTGCACTTTTTTATAATAAATGTCCCTCCCTCTCCGCGTGTGTGTATGTGTGCGCACATGCCTGTGAAATTCTTTTCTCTTTTTTTGTTTTGTTTTTAATGCTTCTGCTTGGCACGTTTTCTACACGGCTGAAAGGGGCGAAAAAGCGGGATATCAGGCGTACCATCCTGATGAGTAGATGAGTTTGAGGAGCGAACATGCCTTCCGGCCTTCTTGCTGCTGTATTACCCTATGTGTCTTCTCGTAAACCATAAGGAGATACCGAACCTGAATATTCCTATTCTGAACACAAGTAAGTACCTGAGGGATAGCAGTTTCAACACACCTGAGAGAAACGGTATATAGAATTCGTTGGAGTGCACGCAACGTTGCTCGTCGACGTGGTTTGCTCCAACCCACTTCGTTCGTCTTTCCGACCTCGGAAGAAACAATTCCTGGGTGACATCGGGCGGGTGCCTCTCTGACAGAATCGATCTGCGATCCCTGTGTGGTGAGTAGGCGGCACAACAGCGGGAAGTATTTCCTTTGCTGGGATCCTGAGTAGTGCGATCGAGCGCGCGTGCCCTGTGCGATCGAACTCACGTGCTGCACTTCTACTATCCTCATCGACCGGACGACCCGAGAAATACCGACTTACGACTTGTGTGTGACGCTGCGCGTCTGATATATCCGAACTAATTGTTCTCTACTGAATGGCGTTCGTCTCCACACGACCAACTCTCTTGCACTTGCCTGTCTTAATTCAGAGATTTTTCAGCGGGTTCGAGTGTTTATCGCGCTGATTTGTTTAACCAAATTTTCGGAATCATGCCGGCGAACTTTCTACAATATACTAATTCGAGTAGAACTTGTGTAACGAACGTATAAAGGTTCCAGCAAGGTAAAAATACGCGAACAAAAGTAGAAGGAGCACACAGTCACGTAACCTTGTTGAAACCTTCATACCTTCTTTATGCAACAACTAGCCCAGTATACCACCTCACTTAACGTGTGTAACGTCTGATTCGTTCCCAAGTTTGTGAAGGTTATAGTGTATAATTGTGCGCCGTTATATTTCTATCTTGATGTTGATGTTTCCTTGTATTTATTATTATTATTATTATTATTATTATTATTATTATTATTATTATTATTCTGAATAATTTAAATAATTACGCTAATTAACTTTTATTTATTATTTTACGGCACATCTTTCAATCTACTAATTATAGCCGCTGAGGCGTATCCACTTGGAATGAGTTCTCAGGACTGAACCAGTTTCGAGATGTTAATTCTCAAGTGTCCAACGAAATGCATGGGCGTTCCAGTTAACTTTGTGCTGCAATGCATAAAACCGCATTTTCCTCAAAATTTAACTGGAACGCCCAAGCATTTCGTTGGACACTTTGAAAAATAATATGTCGAAACTGGTTCAGTCCTGAGAAACTCGTTTTAAGTGGATACGCTTTGCGAACTCAGCGGCTACAATTCGTATATCGAAAGATGTGCCGTAAAATAAATAATTAAAAAGTTAATTGCCGTAATTATGTAAATATTCAATTAGGCATTTTGATTTTTCGTGGAGGTAATTAGACCGCCTCATGGAGTAGTTTAGACCAAGGATTATAATTGTGCTATCTGCCACAGGCAATTTTTTAAAAATTTGGTGCAGCTAAAATGGAACACCCTGTAGTGTCCCTGTACATCGTCCCACGTGTACTGAGTACTCACTCTCTCCATCTTTCTATTCACCCTTTCCCTTACCCCTAGTGTAGGGTAGCAAGCCGGACGCTCGTCTGGCTGACCTCCCTGCCTTTCCTCCACTTCCTCTATCTCGCTTCATGCTCCTACCTGCCATCACCAACACTCTACCGTCCACAGAATACAGAGTCTTTATAGCACTTATTTTTATGATCTCGATATTATTCATAACTCGCTGTCATTGTTGCTTTCCGAGCTTTGCGTTGTTGTGTCATAGTTTCACATATTGTTCAACTGCCCTTCACTTCATTTTTCTTTTTTATTCACCTTGCGCCTTGTGTACGTATACTTTTCTTTTGAAGATTGTTCGTTTTATGCATTGTATTTTCTTGCTTATAATGCCGTATTGTTTTTTTTTGTTTTCTTTTGTTAATTTATGCGTGCGCCAGCACTCAGACCTCATGGTTGTTTCTGGACACGGTAAATAAATTATGGATTGATTGATTCGGTTCATAAGTTCAGTGGTTTTCAGACATAGAAACGCATGCAAGTGACCATATTCCTACTTACTTGCAGATCAGGGGGCTAAACGATTCCTCCTTGTGGAATGCAGTACAACGTATCGACTGGTCCAAATTTAAGCTACACATGAAAATGCATGCAAAGAAGACCTTGGCCATAGCCTGGAGGATACCATCACACAGGCAATGAGAGAAGCTTCATGCCTCCTAACGTTGACAGCAAACCGTTCCCAATTTGACGTAGAACTGGAGAGGCTAACTGCACTTCGACGACAAGCTGAAAGGAGATACAGGCGCACGAAGGCATTTTGTAACCTCAGAATAGCACAAAGAACACAGAAAAAAATCCAGCGCCGTTTGGACAAATTGCAGGAACAACGTTGGAAGTCCTTTTGTGAATCACTGGACCCTCGTAAACCACTGTCATACTCGTACATCTGGAGGACAGTTCGTGGCCTGCGCTCATCTCCGCAACAGCGACATCCTTTCATGGCTTTAGCCCTACATCACTGCCAGACGCAACCTGAGGTTACAAATAATTTTTGTGCGCGGATCGCTGGCGTGTGTAACCCCCAACGCCGAAGTACGTTACTGTCGTCCCTGTGTCTCGCGTTCCGGAAATAGAAATTCCATTTACTATGGAAGAACGTGACGCTTCTTTGGCTGCTTCTCGTCATTCATCTTCACCAGGGCCCGTTGGCATCACCTATGCAGCTCTTGCCCATCTTGGACGAGAGGCCAGGCAAGAGCTGTTGAATTACTACAATAGCTCATGGCATGACGGCATAGTTCCTCAGCAATGGAAGATAAGTCGGCTTCTATCGCTACTCAAACCAGGAAAGTCGTCTTTAGACCTGACATCATATGGCTTATTGCCCTGGCAAGTGGCATCGGGAAAGTAATGGAAAAGATAATCCTTAGACGCCTAGAATGGTACTTTAAACGCCACAATATATACCCTGACTCCATGACAGGCTTTCGGCGCGGCAAGTCCTCCATAGGCAATGTTATTGACCTCACAACGTACACACAACAAAAATGCCTCTAGCGCATATCAGTGGTGCTCTTTCTTGATGTGAAAAGGGGCGTACGATAATCTTACACCTGAAGCGATTCTCGAGTCATTGGAGGCTGTTGGAATCGGTGGCCGTATATCCCCACTGAAAAACCCCCGTATTCCCCATAACTCCTATATCCAATGACATCACATGACATATAGGAAAAACACGTTTTTGTATAGGATCCTATATTTTTCATATCGGATTATTGGATATGGGGTTATGGGGCATATGGATTTTTCAATAGGGATGTTTCAGTGGAACCAAGACTATTTGACCAGAAGGTCCTTCTTTGTGCAGACCGAAAATGGCCCCACTGCCAACTATTATACATACGGTGGCGTCCCAGTTCCACAGGGCGGGGTATTGAGCCCTATTCTCTTCAATCTAACTGTGATTGGCCTTGCGGAACTATTACCCAAGACAATTCGCCTATCAATCTACGCTGACGATATTTGTCTTTGGTCTTCGGCGCTGACTCAACTTCAAGTGCGCGCAAGAATTCAGAGGGCAGCCATCTTAGCTTGTTGGTATCTCCGAAAACAAGGTCTTAGTATGTCTATCTAAAAATGCGTGCTCATTGCGTTTACACGCAAACCCATGACACCGTACCCTGTTTCTCTCAATGGCCAGGCTATCACATACCAGAAGTCTCACCGCTTCTTAGGTGTGATTATTAACAGGGACCATTCATAGAGCTGCCACTACATCTACCTGAAGCAGATACTTGTTTCCTTTGTACATATAATGAAGTTCCGGAGCGGAAGAACCTGAAGCACGTCGGTACGGTCCTTGCTGCAGCTGTACAGAACACTGTTTCTGGGCTTTTTACGGTGCAGCTTGCCGGTTTTAGCGAACACATGCAAAACAAGTATTCGTACCCTCCAAAGTTTGCAAGGCCAGGATCCACGGACATGTCTTGGACTACCACTATGCGCCTCGACTCATGCAACAATCATGATTGCTAGAGACTGCTTGGTTCGAACATGCATCACGGTTGACAACCTCAGAGCACACATTCGACACCTGTGTCGCATACCCAGTCACTACATTGCTGCTAAGCCGGCTCAGAGACCTTGAGCCAGATTTTCCAAACTAGTTGCGACACATCAAGGCTGCCTTCCGTTGAGCTTTACACCAACAGCAAGACCACTGTTACCCCTGTGGTGTCTACGACAGCAACAAGTACACCTCAGGATTTCGGGAATTACGAAGAAGATCCGTCATTCCACACTGGCTCTATGACAGTTGACATTGCCATTACTGAACGACGCACATGAAAAAAGAGCGCAGATCTGCACCGATGGATCTGTCTCCGCCACCAGCTCCACGGGCGCTTCTATCATCCCGGCCTTAGAAGTCACAAGGAAGTTCTAAATGTCCCACATAACGACCTCTCCGGCAACAGAACTTCCCGCCCTACGTGCTATTGTTAATTACATCGTAGAAGCACCACCTCTAAAGGCGGTCATTTTTTGTGACTCCAAGGCAGCCCTTCAGAGTCTGCAGTCAGCATTACGACGCAGGACCCATGAACAACTCGTGTTTGAGACCAGAGAGGTTCTCCATCTAGCCCTCATGAACGGACATGACATCATCTTTCAATGGCTGCCGGGGCACTGTGGCATAGTCGGCAATAACCTTGCTTATGATGCCGCCCGGTCAGCCCATGCGGAAACCCTAACAGTTTCTATACCCTTATCAAGGACAGACACTGCGAGGGGTCTTCGTTTACTCACTCAAACCAAGACAACTTCATGGAACACCACAATTTTCTCGAACTGTCGTCTCCACCGGCTGGATCCTACACTGAAGCTGCAGATCTCATCGAACTTCTCCCGCCGTGATGCAACTTTACTTTGCCGCCTCTGGTTAGGAGTGGCTTTTACGAAAGCCTACTCATTCCTTATGGGCATGTCCGATGCACCAATCTGCGAATCGTGCCACTGTGATGAAGCGATCGAGCACGTGTTGTGTTTTGTAATCTTTATGAGATCGAACGCGACGTTCTCCAGAGTGTGTGAAAGCGTTAAGACAGCAGACCGTTCTCGGAGACAAAGATTCTTGAACCATGGCCCCCCGCGTCGCCGGCATACAGTTCATGAAGTCTACTGGCCTCAATGACCGATTGTGATGTGTTGGACAACCGCACGTGTTCATACTGACAGTACTTTCTTCACTCTCTCTCCTTTCTTTCTATTCATCCCTTTAAACCCCGTCCCCGTGTAGATAACAAACCGGCAGTGCGTCTGGTTGACCTCCCTGCCTTTCATTTCTTCTTTTTTTTTCCTCCTCCTCCTCCTCCCTTCCTGAGAGACACTGCCCGTGGGCTTATGTGCTTTTCCTGAAGGCTATGACTTGGAAGCAAACACCATTCCATGAGAAACGCTCTCTTTTATTTTCCTCAGCACTAAAATGAATTAGTGTTTGTACTCTTCCTTGTTACTCTCTAACCATCACGCAGTTCTCGCTTCGCGATTCTTGCTTTTTCAAAGACGCCTTTCACCACTTGTCCCCCTGTGCAAACACGAAGCTCGTTCTTTTTGGTAGACCGAAAGAAAGGACCAATCTGACCAAACCTCGAGTGCGCTGCTGCTTGTCTCGCATTATTCGCACTTGGTCCTAGAAGAGGAAAGCGGCGGAAGATGGGAGAAACGAGCACAGCTCAAAAAGGAAAAAAGAAATAAAAGAAACAAAAACAGCAGCAACGCAGACAGCCACTGAAGGCGACAACGTCTGCGCGGCTACTTCTCGCTGCATGGCACACCCTGATGGTCCTGGCTGTCTCCTCGAGTCATTAATCCCGGCGACCTACCGAGCAAACACTGAGAGGACCCGGAAACTTCCTCCGCCCACTGGACGCGTTGTCCGCTGCCCTGCTCGGATGGAATTTCACGCAGTGAACAATAGCGGCCTCGGAGTGGATGAAGAACCCTTTCCTCTTCTTCCTTTGTTCTCCAGTACTGTTTTCGTATGTACTGTTTTCGCTTTCAGTTTGCTATTCATCAGAAAACTGCGCGAGGTGATGGCTAGTCAACAATAAACCGGGCAGGTATCGATGATATTATGATGTCAATGGTAGGGGTGATATTTGCCGTCTTTGTGCTTTCACTCTCCCTCCCTAGTGCATCTTATTTCTCATTGGATAGCTGTCTACGCCTATCCACAGCCGCACAAATAACATTATTGTTATAACGTTCCATTTATTCAACCACCTATTACCAGACCGAGGGTCTCGATTGCGTGCCGTCAAAATAATCATGAACAATTACTTCTCGCACTGCATGCCTTGGGGAGTTATACGCTGACTTAAAAATTCTCAACAGCTGTTCACTTTGTTGCATTTCGTTACAATTATTATTACTGTTATTATTATCACCATCATCATCATCATGATTATTATTATTAGTAGTAGTAGTAGTAGTAACCTACACGTACAAATTATTCTTCCAGCATGTCAATTCCTCTTGCCTAATAACTTGAGACAGTTTGTTGTGTGGGCTGTGCTTTATTTTAGACCTCGTTGGTAGCCTCGGATCCTTAGCCTAAATCTAATACGACTGTTTTTGTATTCCACGTCCAACAAGCCCAACGTGCAATCTCAATCCAGTGTACGTTTGTGCTCTGTGGCTCCAGGATGATTTGCGCTGTAACTCAGTCATGAGGTTCTGTAGCTTCTGGTGCTTCTTCCTGTACCTAGAGGGCTAAAGTGATGCAGATGAATAGCATACTGTCAGTCTTCAATTAAACGAACTTCCTCATTATCAATCTCTTTTAGTGACATGACTACATCATAATAAAACAATTAAGTTAATGCGTCAGAAATTGCGCATGAATTTAGTTATGTTTAGCCAACTAGCCTGCTGTCGAATTTTTGTTGTAATAAAACAGGAAACTTGGCGACGGTACCGACGACGAGCGCGTATACCAGAAGTGAAATGTAGAAGCTGGAAATGGGGTGCTTCAAACATTTCCATCTAGCACTGTGAAATTAAACGCTCAACAGCTCAGATCATATTGAGGGGTCTGGAAAGAGCCCGTAATATTCATCGCTGCAGTAAAGGCTCTCGTAAACTCCCCGAGACATCGAGATTACCACTTTTTTGCACCCTTATTATACTGCTTTCATTATAATTTAAACCGGAAATGCGTTTCCTAAATGGTCGTACTCTCTCTGCTCAGTGCTTCGCTTGAAAAACGTGCATCACCCTTTTACCGAATATATCATACTTAGCCTGCATGAGGAGCAAAAGGTGGATAGTTTATTGAACTCCCCAAGTGCAATAGAACAAATCGAACACACACACACACAAAAAAGGAAAGAGCCATGACCGTGGCAATTAAGGCCAGGCGCTGGTTCTGTACGCCACACCGTGTAGCCGCCGTGGCCTCTAACGCTTCTCGACGACATCGATCCAGCAGTTACGCTCGACAGACCACGCTGCTCACAAACACAGTCTTCGTGAAACACTGAGGGGCACCAGCATGTGTTCTTTGTGTGAAGAGCCTTTGTGCGACGTCTCTTATCACCCCGAAAACACTCCCCTTCAATTGTCTCGCATGCTTCGCGATCGTGTCGCCACCTATTGAAGACCATCATCATACTGTGCGTAGTTCACGACGAGCTTCGCCAGAGAAAAAGAAGCACTGTGCGCGTGTCGGCCCACGATGTTTCTTAGCGTAGCTCGCCTGTCCCGTTGTTTGTTGGAGCTCGACTCGGAGGGTGAAGTTGTCCCGCTGAAAGGGATATCGATTGACTCGGGTCGTGCCACGCACCGAAGGAAAGCAATGGTCGTTTGTACGTGGCCCGGATTGTTCGCTCGCTGCACCCCTATAGTTCGAAAAACGGGAGGAGCAAAGGGATGAAGTGCATGAGACTACTAGAGTGGAGGTCGGAAGCTTGTTATCACGTTTTTGTCAAGATACACCGCCTCTTCTATTATAACACAGCACGAGTACCGCCGGCGAAGGCTTCTCGGTTACGAGTTCGGGCTCTTTCTTCTACAGACACTGAGTCCGCAGTGGCGTAATCAGCACCCTCAACCAACCAATAATTAAAATGTACAAATTCAACTATTCATCGCGTCTGCCTAAAATTAGGGATGTGTGAATATTCTAAACCTTCGAATAAAGAATTGGATATAGTCCTACTCTTCTCGGTCCTCGAATCAAATATGCACTTTTGGTTTCGGTGCTCGAATCCAAGTCAGTATTCGAAAGTCCGAATATTTTCTGAATTAAGAAATACTTGAGAGCGGGCTAGTTGGTATTCCAAAATTTATAAATCTAAACGCAAAGGAGAAAGATAGTGACGTTTGTCCGTGTCTGTCCTGTCGTCACCATCTTGCTTCTTTGCGCTTCAGCTTTATTAGTTTTCGAATACTTTACCGAATACTTTACCGAATATATCATACTTAGCCTGCATGAGGACCAAAAGGTGGATAGTTTATTGAACTCCCGAAGTGCAATCGAACAAATCGAACACACACAAAAAAAGAAAGAAAAGAGCCTACATGTCGCTTACTGCACACGGTCAATCACGAAATTGAATCAAACACGAGATAACTGTCATCCTACTCACAGAGAAGATAGCGTACTAGAGCGATTTGCGTCGCTTTACCAGCCATACTTTTCAGCTAAACACCATAACTCGTAATCCAATGTTGTTTATACACGGCATACGGCGTAGGTATTGATTGGTACCATTTGTAGATGCAGCACCTGTCCTTTCATCGGATTAAATATGAAAACGTTTCATTGCAGGTTGTTTGATAGAACAGTGGCATTATCTGCCGCGGCGATTACGACTAGGAAATAATTGCTTTTTTTTCGCTCTAATATCGCCGCAGACACATTTGGCCGCGGAACTACACAAAGATATAATTTGGCTAATAAGGCTGCATTCCTTAACTTCATATGATAAAGTGAGACCGTCTATGCTCCGAAGAGCCCTGAGTTTGCGAACAAACTGCTTAGCTGTTTCTAATGCTCCTTTAGGACTACTAATAAACCATAATTTAATGTTCGTTTAAGACCGACCAACCGTTCCTATTTCTCCACGCGTCTCGAGCTTCCCCTCCCCCCCTCCCCCCACAGAGATGAAGTTTAAATGAAAGTGCTGTGGCACAGGGTCTGGTGTCAGTCAAGTTGATCAGCGTGCGGGCACCGATGAAATTGGTGGGTCCTCGGTAGGGCGGCTCTGGGATCCGCATAACGGGCGTAGGGCGTGACACCTTAGCGTGTTCGGAAGTAGCCCCTCTTTGGATGCGCCAGAGATCCCGCCACACAGTGCGCCAAAGAAACAAGCGCGCAGTAGCGGTCGGCCGGATTCTGGCTCTCGTGCACGTGTCCATGCGACTTTAAAAGTCCAGATCAAATGTAGTGGTGCAGGGGTTGGAATATGTTGCGCGGTGATTAAGATGACGCTACATAGTCAACATACCTTATCGCAGACTATGCGAAAATACGAAAAGGAAAGCCCAATAATAAGCATGATGTGTTCGATTTCTCCTTTAGACAAGTCGGAACCACGTATCTCTTTTCTTTCTTTCTTTTTTCTTTTTGCGCAACTGTTAAAGTAACGTGAACGCAACGTTACTCAGCACTACTTTTGAGAGTAATTTTTTTATAAAATAAAATAACATCGTGAATGGGACGTTATGCAAGGCACTATTTTTCTAACTCCTTTGTTTTGTGCTGTTCATGCAATTTAAGATGTAGTATAAGCTAGCTGAAAAGCAACCTCTGATTTGTCATGTCTGCAGTTACAGCATTAACTTCGTATACTGCATATTAATTTCGCCTAATTCTATTGCTATCGCAGTGATAACCTCTTAATTCCTTGTAGCGGCTTTGTACCATTTAAGTTTGGTGAATGGGGGAGGGGGAAAGAGGCGGGGGATTTGGTAAAAGGGGAAGGTAAGTTTCACATATACAACGCTTGCGAATTTCTGCCTTTAGTGTGCCCGCGACAGCTTTACGCAGCTATGGTATGTTATGTATCGATGGGTATATAGGCATAAGAAATTATCGTAAATGTTTCTCTCCCTATGCCGCTCTTGTTCTATGCTTCAAAACTCCTGTTAGTACAAAAGAAACGTTGGTAATTCAGTGTCTAACTGGCGTGCCATTTTGTTTTCTGATCCCTCTCTTTTTTATTTAATGACGGTATGCGAAATCGTAGGACAACAACGATATAAGAGCAATAAGACATTGCTTCTGCTTTCACAAGCGGGGGTAGAATTGACAGAAAAGACGGCTAAAGCATAAATAACGCTCAGTTGGAAGCTGCCCTGGACTTCTCATTCCAGGACAAAGGGAATGAATAAGATGAAATTGAAAGCAAAAAAAAAAAAACAGGGCAAGTTGCTGACGTTTCAAGTGGGCTAGTGAATGGAACTTTGCTGGCTACAAAATCCAACAAGCATATGCTTTGCAGCCAGCAGGAAAAGGATGATTTTTTCTCTAAAATATAGGCATAGAGAGGCGCAAGCGAAAGCCCAACGCATTCGTTTATAGGTAGTTTATTATAGATGATATATAGTTCACTGGATATTTCCGGGGTCATTTATAGCTAGGTCGTAACTTAGATCGGCGTCAGAAGCAGCGCCCAGCATCGCATTGCATAAATACATTTCAAAACAACACGTTCCCGGCCCCGGCCGCTGCATTTACATGGGGGCGAAATGCGAAGGAGCCCGTGTACTGCGCACTGTATGTATGCGCGTTAAAGAACCCCAGGTGGTAAAAATTATTCCGGAGTCTCCTACTACAACGTGCCTCATAATCAAACCGTGGTTCCGTAACCACGATATGATTATGAGAACCGTGGTTATGATTATGATCATAACCACGGTTCTTATTTTGCAAGTAAAAGCGCGAAGAATAACTGTTGGTGAGATCGGATAAACGGCAAATGCTTGCGAGCCACTGGCTCTGCGCGCTCGACTCATGTTCAATAAATTCGTTCTTCTGATAAAATACCCACGTCACGCCCATACGATGAATGAAAACGACATCATAGGGGCGACTGCGCATAAACCATCAGAACCTTGTCTCGATCGGAGCAGTCACGCCGGAAAAGAAATAAGAGCACTTAACAGCAGCGGAGGTAATTTGATTCTGTACTTTACTGTGATACACAGAACACATGCGGTTGCAGCGACAAGGCTGTTACGGCCATTATCACGCTGACAGCATAAAGCTTAATTCTGGTTTATCAATTTATATAAAACGGTGGTCTTTAAAGTAATCATTAATCAAGAACGTAATTGGAGTGTCAGCATCGTATGCCTAATGAATAGTAAAGGCTATATTAACGACACGACCACCATCGATCAGTTCAAGGACTACTTCTGATAAAAAATTCATAAGAGCTAAGCTGTGGAACGCTCCAGTGTTAGAGCAGAGGGAGGGTTGAAACGCATGTAGTCAGAGCCAGGAATTTATACCAGTTTAAGTGAGCGTTTCAGGCCTTGCTGAGAGCTGTTAACTCGAGTGAGATTACCTTAGAAAGTTTTTCAGCTGCATTTCCGCATGTAAAATCGTTGGATATCGTTCCGCACGTTGTAACCCTGTTTTTTATACTTGAAATGCATTACAAAAGTAAGGGCTGCCAGGTTAATTGGTATGGTGACATAATTAAAACTGCGCAAAAGACGAATACGAAGGAAAGAAACAACAGCGAGAAGAAGGGGGTGGGGTTTCCTGTTGAGACTTGCTTAGCGGCTAGCCTAGTATGCCACTCCAGATGAGGTGCGATGAGAAACGAAATGACACGGACTGTCCATGTCATGCACACGCGGCATAAATAAAGCACTACACACAACATACAAACTAATTAACATTTCGTTGAGACCAGTGTCTCTCAGAGAGCTTTAAAACCGCTTTGCTGTGCGGGACGCACAGCCGGCGTTGTAGTCCATAGACAAAATACGCCTCGTAGTTCAAGGCATGGTATACTCTGATGTATATTCAGTGCGCACATTATGTATGCGTTAATTACTTTACCTGTTTTTAGTCCTTCTGTTGCTCGTTCTACTTGTTTTGATTGTCCTTTAGATGCTTCTGTCTCATGAGAACGTCCCGGTTTACACTGGATGTACACCGCTTTTATGGTCGGTCCTCCGCTGTTCTGATGACATTGGGGCGAAAGCGGGAGCCACTAAACCCGGTGAGGCTCCCGAAGGAGATATGTGACGCTAACACCGGGAGCATCGCACTTTGGCCTCCCACACAACCTACCTCAATTTGCTATACTTGAACAGCAGGGTAGGAACTAAGATTTTTCTGAATGAAATCCTTCGTAGGCCCTCGTCTGATACTTGTCTTTAGAAGATTGCACTTGCCCTAACAGAATCAGAATGCTCCTACACCGTTCAGAATGCTCCTACTCCGTTTATGCAGGTACATGAAAGACGATGACGTCATAGCAAGGAACATGCGCATTCTTGCCCGACGTGTTCAATGCGAGCGCTACGACGAAGTCAATTCGGTGGAGGAGATTCTACTATGCCTCAGAGCACTGCCGTCCTCGGTGCTTGTGTCACGGCTGACGGGGTTGACCGGAAGCTTCATTGATCCTTCGAGAAGCATGGATGAGATTCCCACTGCCCACGAGCCGAAGGGTTTCAGACCACGCGGGTCTCTGCTTTTGGGAACCACTCCCGATGAGGGTTACCACTTCGTGGGCCGGATGACGACGCTGAACAACGTTGCATCAGGAGTGCATGCTGCATTGGCTCACTTCTCAGGGTGTAGACAACGCCTCTGTTCTTTTACATGATTACGAGGCCGGTACTCCAAAAGTCCCGCTGTTCAGAGTAAACTTGCGTGACAAGTTCGGCATCAATTGTATCTCGAACGCTCAAAATTCGCATAAAGTTTACCTTCTTCGCTTCATCCCTAAATCTCGTCGTAGCCGTTGCGCTTCATTAAAGAAATGATTCTACGTCTCAAAGGTGCCCATAAGGCCATGAGGGATGCCGTAGAAAAAAAAGTTTTCCCCATTCGGTGCCCTTTAACGTAAACTTGTATCTAAGCCCACAAACATCCTTGCATTCCGTCCCCATTGCAATGTGGCCATCATGAACTGAGATCGAACCCGCGACCCTGTTCTGCGCAGCAACACGTGATCGTTATTGAGCCACCACAATGGACATTGCCGTCATAATGGCTCACATCGCCAACAATGTCACACAAGCACACGCGTTTAACTCATATCCCGTGAGCCAGGCGGCTGCACGAGATTCGCTTTCGGAATGTACCCACAGATTGCGAAACAATGAACGTTAAACATCGCACATATTAAAGGGAACCTGAAACGATTTTGACGATGTTGTACAAACATACTGAGTCGTTAGAGTAGGTCCTTCTGATCATTAATTGACGCATCTAAGCGCTCCACGTAAAGCGTGTAATTTATTATAAGGTTTTAAAAATGTACATCGCTACCGAGTGCAGCACGCCAAGCGGCTTATTCTTGTGCCCAGATGACGCGATTTGCCCAGAATACGTAACTGGGCCAGCTATCCGATTGGCTGCCCAGGGCACGTCATCGATAATTTTTCCGACATTATGGTGAACAAATGTTGTTCGTAATAGTTTAGATGTTAGTTAATTTGTTTCTATAAAAAGAAAGTAACAGAAAGAGAATGCACGACATGTATCACTACACAAAAAGCATTTCCGGCCCACAGCAAGTGTCGTCGGCTTGTGTTACAACGTGCTCCGTGTTGACGAGAGCTGCGCGGTCAGTGTTGGTCTTGTTCTTTCTTTTCGCGAACACCACGGTTCGCCCTTGTTGCGTTGTGGGCTACAAACGTAGCGATCGGCGACATGCCAAGCTGCGACATCGTGCGCCGCTGCGACATCGTGCCCCGCTGCAAGGCAGCAGACGAGCGGAGTGGCTGCAGCGCATCGGACTTACGGTATCCAAACCAATCCAAACGGCACCAGCATCTACGCGTTTGCGGCCGTCGCTTCACGTCGAAGGTTTGCCACAATAGAGTTTAGCGTGTCCGGTATTCAAGTAAACGCAAGCGCAAGTGTACTGGCCGCTTTACCACGTTGTACGTGATGAACGGAGGTTCAAACATGAACTGCTTGCACGGTGCAGCCACCTGGCGGCACAAAGCTCAACCAAACACAGCTAATATAGCAGTAACCAAGTTTTTTTTTTTTCTACTTGGCTGCTGGCTCAAATTTTTGGCAGGAGCATAATCTAGAACACGTTGTCATGTTTAAAATGTTTTACTGCTTGGTTACAGGAATATTAGCTCTGTTTTTGGCTGATTAAGCTCTGCACCACCAGATGGCTGGACCGCGCATGCCGATCGCTCACGTACGTCTACGAAGCTCCTTCATCACAGCGGTATGGAGGGGCTTTAGTTTACGCCTCTGGCTATCCGTCAAAACATCCAGCTTGCCTGTGGTTACCGGAATACTGGACACGCTCGGCGCTTCGACAGAACGCTCGCAACGCACGCTGCTTGATCGCTATCGCTGGGGATCGACGGCCGGGTGGCTAGCGGAGAGGTTGGCGAGCCTTCGCGCGCTGGCTCCAAGACAACCGGAAATAGACGACAACGTACGTCACAACATGACGTAGAGCCAGCTCAGGCGGAGCTTAGCCCCGATCACTCGGCGAGCGAGTTGAGGAGGAAATGCATGGCTAGGGAGGAGGTAACTTGTAATCGTCCGTAGCTCTCTTAATATGAGACGTTTCACTTAAATTGTGACGCGAATGTTTTACTGTAGCTGCACCCTGCGCGTCTACAAAATTTGTCCGAACCGTTTCAGGGACCCTTTAAGGAAAGTAAGAAAGGAAGAGAGAGAAACATGAAAAAGAAAATATTGTACTAAAACACATTCTCTTCATTGCAAGCAGCGCTATTCGGATCAGCAAACTATAGAAATTTACCAAAGTTTCTGGCTGCCTTGTAACGGGCACTTAAGTTGGCCGGTAAATCAAATGGATGTGTCGTTTTTCGTGCAAGGAAAGCTCAAACAACTATAGCAACCACCTATATTCGGCCATGATCAAATAGCCCATAATATCGTGTTTTAAGTTCTCGAATCGGATATTGCTATTCGAGACCGAAATATTTGATTTCCATATATTCGCAACGTTTGTGTGCGGATATTCGAAATTTTGATTGTTCGCACACGCCTGCAGAAAGATGGGAATTTGTCACATGCTGGTTCTTTGGGCCAACACCATTCGCAAATGCAGCTAGAGCAAGGAACGACCAAGTACACGGTGGTGTGGACCGAGGCGTGATATACGTATCCAAAGGCGCTATAACGTAAAGCTATTCCAAACCTGTCTATTCAAATTCTGCAATCAGCCCACCACGATTGGTCAAAACATTTTCGGGCCACTCCCAACTTCGAGTGTCGGTCACGCGACGTCACGAAAACCGCAATAGCTCCCCATCTGATATAACGTGTACACAATGATTATGCATGATTAAACCGCACATAAGAAAAATAATTATTCCTGATTCGATGCCTTTTCACCATTAGCCCTCTGCTATTGATTCAATGTTTTCGGGCTGCGCCCACTTCACCTGTCTGTCGCGCGACCTCACAAAACCGCGAAAACTCACCACGTCGAAGTGACGTGTACGCGAAAAAAAAAATCATTAATATGCTGAACAAAACTGAAAATTTTTCTGAATAGCCAGAGACTGGCCCCGTTCCGAAAGAAATAGAAGACGGCTGCCCGCCGATCGCTCAGGCCCTCGCTACTCGCACCTGCCGGTGAGCATGTATTTATTTGCGCATGAGAAAACTTTTTACGAGGCAGTAAAACGTTATCGAGCCCTTTCGACATGCATACGACATCGCTCCGCCAAACATGCAGCAGCACCAGCAACGCGCAGAACTGTTGTCGACGCCGTCGGCGTTTTGCCCGCGTTCACCCCGAACGCGTGCGGCGTTGGTGACTGTTGCCGGGGCCTCTGGCGGCGGCTTGGAGGTTTTCGATGAGATCAGAACGGGACGCTCGTCGAGCAGCGTCGCAAGTCTTTACCACCTTCTCACCTCGCAACGTTTAGGGCGCGAGGGGCGCGTCTTTCACGGGGAGTGAACGCGCGGCGGAGCACAAACGCGCGTTCTCCGCCGTGCTCGCTTAAGGGCTGCAGAAGTAGGCGTCTCTTTTCTCCTTTACAATCACCATATATGTAGAGCAAACGCGCCTTCTTCAGACGCGCGAGATGCCGTGGGGGAGGGGGAGGTAAGGGAGGCGACGTTTAGCTGCGGTACCAAGTGCCTATTATTATTGCGATAGCAATTATATGGACACTCAAAAGCAGATTTCTGCCGTCGGCGTCGCCGTCGCCGTCGCCGTCGCCGTGAGGTTCCGTATGACGTCATTTGGAGAAGAAATCGTCGCCGCGCGCCGAACGCTGTATGTGCGAGTGAAAGGGAGCGAGGGGCGCGTCTTTCACGGGGAGTGAACGCACGGCGGAGAACAAACGCGCGTTCTGCGCCGTGCTCGCTTAAGGGCTGCAGAAGTAGTCGTCTCTGTTCTCCTTCACAATCACCATGTATGTAGAGCAAACGCGCCTTCTTCCGACGAGCGAGAGGCCGTGGGGGAGGGGGAGGGAAGGGAGGCGACGTTTAGCTGCGGCACGCAGTGCCTATTTATATCAGAGGCTCCGGCAACAGTCACCAACGCCGCACGCATTTTGAGCGAACGCGGGCAAAACGCCGATGGCGTCGACAACAGTTCTGCGTGTTGCCGATGCTGCTGCATGTCCAAGTTTATACAGCTGATAAAGCTAATATCATTACTCCGTATAGCTCTCTACAAGTTTGCTATCGCAATTGATGCTTCGCCTTTCAGGTGAAACTGCGACAACTTTTTTTATATCAGAGGCTCCAGCAACAGTCACCAACGCCGCACGCATGTTGAGCGAACGCGGGCAAAACGCCGATGGCATCGACAACAGTTCTGCGTGTTGTTGCTACCAAAGCCGCTCACCTTACTTCGTATGACATTGCTGTGTTGCTATCGCATTCATTGCTTCGCCCTTAGGGCGAAACTGTGACATATTTTATATAATTAAGCATTTGGTGCCGCAGCTAAACGTTGCCTCCCCACCCGTCCCCCCACGGCCTTTCGCGTGACGGAATAAGCAACACCCCCTAGTCTAGGGGGTGTTGGAAGAAGTCGCGTTTGCTCTATAGATATGGTGATTGTAAAGGAGGAAAGAGACGCTTAATTCTGCAGCCCTTCAGGGAGCATGGCGCAGAACGCGCGTTTGCTCTCCGCCGCGCGTGCGCTCCCCGTGAAAAACGCGCGTCGCTCGCGCGCTTTCACTCGCACATACAGCATGCGGCGCACGGCGACGATTTCACCACCGTTGACGTCATACGGAACCTCACGGCGACGGCAACGCCAACGGCAGGAATCCGCTTTGAGTGTCCATATAATTGCTATCGCAATAAAAAAAAATACAGCTCCATTCCACTGCTGTGAATGTGGATTACCAGAGAAGCAGTTTCGCACATGACATAGAGGTGACACCGAATTTAAATCAAAGGTATCAGCAAATTTTATTTCTTTTGAGCGGTGACGGCGGTCATCCCGAAGAAAGACACACGCACACGCATTTTTATTTTGATTGGCGGCATACATTCGCGTAGAAGACTACCGCCCCCTCAGGGAGCCGGAGGAAACTAGACACACGCGACGGGACCGCCACCCGGCAGAAAGTAGAGATGTGTGGCGGGACCGCCACGCCGGGAGAGCGGAAGCAAACTAGGCTTCCAAGCGCTTGGAACGACGACAAAGAAAAGGCGGTGCGAGCGCACACATGGCCGACGCGGGTTGCACAGCGGCAAATCTTTGAGAAACCCTTATTATTTATTTATTTATTTATTAATTTATTTATTTATTTATTTATTTATTTAAAAATACCTTACAGGCCCAAATGGGATTGAGTAAGGGGGCTTTACCTAATACAATGAAACCACAAGCAAACTAGCATAGAACAGGGTTACAATGCAAGTGAACATCAAAACGCAACAGAACAGAGTAAATTGCAAAATGTAAAACTAGTTTCCAATGCGAGTGAAGAAAAAAAAATGCTGCACAACAGAATACGTTTCCGAAATAAGCACTAAAAGAGCATCTGAGTGCAAGTGAAGAAAAAAAAACTAACAAAAACGCAACACATCGCAAATATAAACAAAAGAACTTCAACGAGGAGACCATGTTACAGCACTATTTAACAAAAGATATGTACCTCAAGCTTGTGGCGAAATGTGTTAAGGTTATTATCAGAGGCGATATCATCGGGAAGATCATTCCACATGCGGATGGATGGCTTGTGGAAGTGCGGATGTGTTAAAAGCGTTCTTATTGCCAAAGATGCGCGTGAAGCTGAGGTGATTATGTAGCCTGCGTGACGTGAAAAGGGGGCGTTCAAGGTGTAACGAGGCTATTTTATTGCTGTAGACGTACTTGTGAAACAGGCATAGGAGAGACATTTGACGGCGGATGGCCAATGGTTGAAGGGAATGATCAAGTTTAAGTTGAGTCACACTTGAATGATTGTCATAGTTCCTTATCACCAACCTGAGAGCCTACTCATCTTGAAAATGGTGCCTATTGATAACTAATCTACTGAATATGCATATCCAAGTGAGGAGACGTATAACCTTTAGCATAGAATGAAGCGATTTTGCATCTAATTTGCGAGCTGAGGTTTTGCAAACGCAGATTTGTTGACGGACATGAAAAATGCACGGAACCCCATAGACAGGTTCGCTGTAAAACGACACAACCGAGCTGTAACATAAAAAGTATATTTATTGCACCTTCTATACGATAAGGCCAGCTAGCCGAGCAGGAATACATACAAGGAATGTTGACTTGATGAAACACGTTTAGAAATCTATGAAGTTCGACTCACCATTCAAAGTTACCAAGCGATATGATTCGCCCATATTCGACACCGACGTTAGTAATAAACGGAAGCGGTCCCGTGACCGGTAGAGCGCAGAGCAATCATGTCCGCCTATATTGATACCATTCTCAGAAGCCGGGAATCCTTCCGCGGGCAAAATATCGCGAGGACTGACGACGAGCGCGCGTTCATTCCGGAAGCACCAACGTCCCGAAGCCCCGAAAAGAAGAAAAGCAAGTTCTTCTCGTGCCCGAGTATCCGCGGCGTCAGGTGGTGTTGACATCGGAACACTCCCAGTCTTGCCGGTGTCGGTTGGCCATTGACATTGGAGCCCCACGGTAGAACTACAAATCGGGCAATCCAGGGTGACATTGTTGGGGGCTCTTTAGAAGTCAGAGAAGCGCAGAGCAATGTCACTTTTGAAGAAAGACTCACGAACATGAATGAAACGAAATGGGCGGCTAAAGTGTAGAAATGATCTATTATGGAATACGTACTGCCACTCAATGTTCGCCTTACGAATACGTTTCATGCACCTGTTTTACACCTCAATGCTCGTTCAGTTGCCGACAAAGAAGGCTGGATTTCCTTTTTTTTTCCTTAATGAGATTTAATTCAAATTTAGTTTTATATTGATATCCGAAACTATGCATTATGACGGCTATAAAATGGTGAATTTAGACGGCTACAAATCATTCTGCAATCATCGTCGAATTAAGCGCCGAGGTGAACCTTGTGACGCCCCAAATCTCTCTCGCGGCAGCACAGACGTCTCAAAGAGAGAGAGAGTGGTAGTTGACGCTTGGCCACGAACGCGCTACGCAAGTCGGTTGCGATAGAGCACGTGCCTTTGCATCGGCGGCCACTAAAATGGTGAAAGAGGCAAGGAAATTGTGCAAAATTCATCGAACGTTTCTATTGCAAGCTGTTTGCTAAAAATAAAATGGTGCACTTGAAGGCGTATATATATATATATATATATATATATTTGTTACAAGGACAATATTGAAGTAGCGCGTGTTGTTTTATTGCGTAATTCCGTAGTGAACAGAGCCGTTAACTAGAACACCTGTAGCGGTAATATAGGTATAGACAGAACGTGTGTCTCGATTAGCTATCGAAGTTATAATGAGTCACGTCATACGTCGGTGAAAGCGCCTTGCAACTCGATCGAGCGAGTGCACGCGCCCTTTATATCGGCGGTGAGTCCAACCTGTGGCCAATGAGGCTAAAAAGAAAATGGGTAGGTTGTATCAGGGACGCAACCAAAGTGGGGTATATGTGAAATGCCGTGTGCGTGCTGCAGAAGGTTGAATGTTAATTAGGGTACAGAAAGAACGCCAACCAAACACACAAATCGCATTTACTCAACGCATTAGAAAGCTTGCATACTTGTGCTAGAGCCAGCGGGGATCTTATGGTTTAATTTTGCAATCCTGTTGGCCCCCTAGTCGTACTGGGTCGGTTTCTTTTGCAGAGGATATTTGAGCCCTACGGTACATAAATGACCCCCCAACAGTTGGCTCCCGAGATCCTTCCGCACAGGTGGGTAGTTGTGGCTCCTGCGCTTGCCTCAACCTCTTACCATTGCGCTCCCTATGGAGACTGACGCCTTTGGCCATGGTCAAAGGGGTTGGCTGTCCCTTTGTCTTGCTATCCGAGCCTCTTCACGTGAAATCGTCAGAAAGATGGTAAAGTACGACTTATTCTGCTACGAGGAAACTCAAACACAAACCTCTTTTTCAGCATTTCTACCAGACCTGCGCGCGTCGGGGCAATAGCAAACAATCGATAAAATAATAAAAAAGTGCTAGGGCCTTCACATTTTAATATAAGAACACTTATATTACCCCTGAAAAAACGTCTTTCCAGCAATGCATTTCAGTTTAAAAGTGAAGCCGACTTTAAGAGGATTGGTGTAAGCTTGGTTTTTGTAAGCTGGCTTTCCCACGTTCAGTGTTGCGGTGAATGAAGCCTACTTGTCGTACGCGAACTATGCGATGCGAACGGGCCCCGATAACGCTATCGCATTCTACTGTTAAAGGCGAAGCTTAAGCGTCCTCAAATTTTTAACCCTCCACCCCTTGAGGCTGAGTTTGATGCTCTATCCAAGCTATTACTGACATTCTTGAGTTCTCCCGCTCCATCAGTCATACATGACCTCCTCAGATGCTGCCACCATTACTGCCACGACCGTTTTGGTAAGAGCTTCAACGGATGACCACGTGCATGGCTCTGCAGACTGGCTTCTTGGCCCTATTAGGCTATTTCAAGACTGTGAGGAAAACGCTGAAAAAGAAACGTCGTCATAATGCTTAGTGTCATTACTCTTATAATTATTAGACATTTGATGTGCAGTTGGATTCAGCTGACTGAAGCAAGGAAATTGCATATTATGCAAAGTGCTTGCTCCCCCCCCCCCCCCCCCCTGGCAGACATCCTGGGTGCGCTACTAGGGACGCCGTGTTGAAAAGTGGTGGGTGCGAATTGGCATCGCCCTGTCTTGCTGCCTGAGTATCTTTACGCCATTTCTGGACCATATGTGTCGAACGCGGGGGCGTGATATGAGACCGAGCGTGCATTTTCTGCAAAAATTGAACACTTGTAGGCCTTCCTGATAAGCACAGGTTTTATATCGATGGATTTTCCATACTGTGGCATAGGGAGTTGTCTCTAATGTGAGCACCCCCGCTCGGATCAACAAGCATACTGCCGAACTATGACACTCTGAAAACCGAGCGAGAGGCTAAGTTTCGCTCCGATTGCGTCATGCGTGGCGTGACGGTGGCGCCATCTGCGCACACGACACATGCATGGTCAAGTAATGGCTTCTTTCCTCTATACAATGGTACTAAGGTAAGGCGCGTGATTAGTTCGGTTGCAAATATACAAGAGATAATACTATAACATATTTTCGTTACATGCGGTTTTAGCAAGCGACCCCCTATGACCGAACTGAAGGACGTTTCGCGTCAAAAGGGGTCCCACCGACCTTCACTAGTTTCTGACCAATAGTCATTCTTCTGCATGTCATCCTTGGACAGCCTGGAAGTGGAAGATCATTGATGGACATCCGAGACGACACGACGAGTGAGATCGATATGACACCGCCGGACGACGTCAAAAGGTTCGCGACTACAAGATGCGCACAACGCCCTCAGTCAACATCGTCCTCCTTGACGGCTGCTGCATTCCAAATGGGCGGAGGATGGCGCCAGTTGCTCACATCAGCTGCGTCGATGTCAGATGGGAAGAGTACTTGGTACAAGAGGTGACGCTACGGCTGCAGCGGCACGGCGAGCGGATGTGCTGTCCTAGTGGACTCTAAGCTGCGACTACAGTGGAGGCGCGCAAAGTCGCCGGCCCGTAGTGGCGGTGCCGCTGCCGGCGACTGGGGGGCGTTCCATTCGCAAGCACGGGGGAGAGGCTGGGCGCGCGCGAGGAGCTATGCGGGAGCCCGGAGAGGCCGTCACACAACGCACGTTGTCTGTTTCACTACCACATCGCGGTGGCGCATTTTATTTCGGCTCAAAAATACTGCTGCGAGAAGTGGCAATACATCGTTAAGGTTGTATGAAAGTATCAGAATTCACCGCAGCCTGGAAGGTTGAACGAAAGCAGTGCGAGTGCTTCACTGTCTTCAGCATCACGGCTCAATTGCAGCGCTGCTCCACGCGGATGCAGACGGCACGCATCGATTATCTCGAGAGGGCCACGAGGAACCTTCGTTAAACAATTGTTTCATTTCACAAGCACGTAACATTGCTCCTTTATTCCCGCTCTACAAGTTCAGAGTGGAATAGCTACAACTTCCGCTTTACGGCAAGTCCAGATCTTCAGTTTTACATATCCGGGGCCGAATTCACGAAGCTTTTCTTTACTAAGGCCTATTCGCCATGAGTCACCGGCCTTTGCTAATAATATGTCAAGCATCAGGAGTGGCTTGCATTTTGAACAATTCTAGGGTAACAGGTTCTTGTGAAAAGGGCATTAGTTTCCTATGGCTTGTATATAACGGAATTAATGCGGCTACAAGTAACGTATTGCGTCTTATTTAAATTTTATTAAAGGACAAAACCATTATTTACTGTCATCTGTTGATGACCTGAGAGGCTAATGCAAGCACCCTAATAACATGACCAAGTGTCTAATAACATGAACAAGTGTCGAAAATTATCTAGATACTTTAACTATACATTCGTCGTCATGTCTATATTATACGAACACATTCATGCACAAAAGGAAGCGAATAAAGTATCACGCTGGCATTTATAACCTTGGAAATTTTCCTAGTGGTGCTCACATATTCATTAAATTATTTTTACTTGTGGAGCGTCTAAGGCTTATATACGAGGTGTCCACAATATTTTAACTGCGCATAGAAGCCGCGTTTGTTTCACATAAGCAGTTGCTGCTTCTTCTTCCTCAAGTCAGGCCTTATCTTCATATCTTTATAAAGGACTTCGCCTACAATGTTGCAGCGTTACAATTACAATTACGTATCTAATTTAAGGAAAACACGGGGAATGCGGGAGATGGAAATTCAAGACGATGAGCAACCCGAGAATGATAAGTGCAGAAACTGAGTGGCACGTGGAGAAACTTCATGCATGTGAAGAGAGAGCAAGGAGAGGAAAGGCAACCAGACAAGAATCCGGTTTGCTACCTTACACTGGGCGTAAGGAAAACGGGGATAGAAAGAGCAAAAGAGGAAGAGAGTGAGTACTGAGAACACGTGTGATGATGCGCCGGGTCACTATAAGCGGTCTCTTAAACCGGTGCACTTAAGTAGAGTAGATTTTAGCTAAAGTAACGTTGACGCCGTTCCAGCTGCATCTGATGTACTTGTCATAGGAAGTTACGTAGATTCGCTCCAACAGCTCAAAGTTAGTTTTGTCCCGCAGAACTTAAGGAGAACTTTGTTGCAGACGTGGTACGTGAAATACCAATGTAGTATTTCCACATTATAGGTACGCGTGTACCAGAACTGGCTCTATATAGCTATGCGCATATAAACCAGAATGGAGCAGTCATGCAAGCCAGCCTTGGCAAGCCAACTCTTTGTGAAGCCGTTCCTTTCGCATTTTCTCTCGAAAAATCAGTCCAACATGTAACCTCCGAGACTCATCATATGGACCAAGAATGTTTGGTACCCAGTAGGTCTTAATAGATTCGCACATCTTCGAGTGCTTTTCCATGGCTCTGCCTGCGCAGCGGGAGCACTAAAGGTTACCGCGCTCTCTAACGTGTGACGATCACGCGTTGGGTACGTCGATTCGTTTGGCTTCAATTGTATTGCGCGATTCTCCTTTCTAGTTCTTTCCTGCCTCCTTCATCTGTAGCCTGAGTATGCAAAAGTAGACATGCGCCTTGCAAACTCAACAGCAGCAGTTCCGAAATATGAGCTAAAATTAATAACTGAGAATTGTAATAGTCAATCTTGGTAGACACTTCTTGTGAACTGAACGGTAGTGGTTCCGAAATACGAGCTAAAGTTCAGAATCCAGACGTTCACTAGCACACGATAGTTAAAAGTATGCCTTTTTGGGCTAGTTGGTTAGATACATCAGAGGGGGTCATAGCGCTAGAAGAGACGGACAAGAACGAGAGCGCTCGCCTTAGCGCTCGTCTTGTTCTCTCGTTCTTGTCCGTGCGTTCTAGCGCAATGAAGCCCTCATGATAGTTAATTACTGAATTTATTTGCAATAATAGAACAATTACTGATGACCGTTGCGGTGAGTGAGTGAGTGAGTGAGTGAGTGAACTTTATTGGGTCCACAATAGACGTGAGTAAACTCGACGTCACCTGGCTGCGGTGACCGTTGCGGTGACTACTTTGTTGCTGGAAACATAACCAGGCGGATGCCGGCGCTTCTGTGAGCTGTATGTGTGTCTGCCTTAGGGCGCTATAACGTAAAGGTGTTCCAATCAGTTCCTATTCCATTTCTCCCATTAGCCCTCAGTAATTGGCAACGCCCACTTCGCTTGTCAGTCTCGCGGCGTCAAGAAAGCTGTGAAAACTCCCCATCAGGTATGTCGTGTACGCACTGGTTATGCATGATTAGGTCAAACAAAGGAAAAAAATCTTATTTTATGGCTGTTTCGACATTCAGCTATCGGGCAAAATTTTTCGGGTGGCGGCCACTTCTCCTCTCTGTCACGCAGCGTCAGAAAGCCTTGAAATCTCATCCCGGCCGTGTGAGGTGTGCCCACTGAAGGTGCATTAATATGTGGAACAAAACTTAAACTTTTTTCTTTTTTTTTTTTTGGTATAGCCGTGGACTGCTCCGTCCGGGGAGGAATAGAAGATGGCTGCCCGCCGATCGCTCTGACACTGCCTACTCGGAGCTGCCGCCGAGAATGGATTTCTTTGCGTATAATAAGAATTTTTGCGTGACCGTGTAACGTTGTAGAGCCCTTTCGGCCACGTTTCCGACATCACTCTGTCAACGTTTCTTCCCTGATGATCCGTCTTAGTGGCATTTTTACCTGCCCGTGGCACGCCGCTGCGATTCCGGAGCAGCCACCACAAGCTAAGCAGGCAGAGGCGCGGCTCCATCGCAGAAGCCGGCACCACTCTCTTCATCCAGTCACGGCCCCTGGATAAAAAAAAAAAAGCCCGATGCGGCAGGCCCGATGCGGCCCGATGCGGCCCAACGCGCCCGATGCGGCAGGCTGCACCTTTTTTTTTATCCAGCGGCCGTGATCCAGTTATATACTGTCGCGGCGCTCGCTCGGCTTCATCGAAACCTTCTGCTCTTCCGCAGGCTACTCACCTTTCGTCAGCCAATTAAATAAGAAAGACCTGTAAAGTAAGACAATGCTATTCGTTTTGAAAGCAAACACGAGAGACCCCCCTAACAAAACGAGGAGAGAGTTTGATTGGGCTCTTGAAACAACGCTAGGGATCGCCGCACAATGCCTGCACAACAGCTACGGAAATTTGACGTCAGCAGGTTGGAATAAAATGGGAATGGAACAGTTTTACCTTATAGAGCCCTTATTCTCCCTTCTTTAGCGGCATTTTTACCTGCTCGTGGCACGCCGCTGCGATTCCGGAGCCGCCAAGGATTTCACAGCAACCTTCATTCTTTACAAGAAAAGTAGAAAGATACCTATCAAGAAAGAGGTCAGGCAAGGAGACGCAATCTCTCCACTGCTATTCACTGCATGCTTAGAAGAAGTATTCAAGCTCTTAGACTGGGAGGGCTTAGCAGTGAGGATCAACGGCGAATATCTCAGCAACCTTCGGTTTGCAGATGACATTGTCCTATTCCGCAACAATGGAGACAAATTACAGCAAATGATTGAGGACCTTAACCGAGAAAGTGTAAGAACGGGGTTGAAGATTAATATGCAGAAGACAAAATAATGTTCAATAGCCTGGCAAGGGAACAAGAATTCAGGATCGCCAGTCAGCCTCTAGAGTCTGTAAAGGAGTACGTTTATCTAGGTCAATTACTCACAGGGGACCCTGATCACTGAGAAAGAAATTTACAGAAAAAATAAAATTGGGTTGGAGTGCATACGGCAGGCATTTCAAATCCTGACTGGGAGCTTACCACTGTCGTTGAAAAGAAAAGTGTACAATCATTGCATTCTACCGGTGCTAACATATGGGGCAGAAACTTGGAGGTTAACAAAGAAGCTCAAGAACAAGTTAAGGACCGCACAAAGAGCGATGGAACGAAAAATGTTAGAAAAATAAAAAATGAGAGGCCTTCGTCCTGCAGTGGACATAAATATGGGCTGATAATGCTGCTGCTGATGATGATGATTCTCCCTTCAATGTGACGCTCTTCATATATTAACCCTCACTACTGCTCCCTATTGGACTACCTGCACGATAAAAATATGTTTGTGTATCTGAAACAACAGATTTATTAAGCTAAAGGTAGTTCTTCCCCCCCCCCCCCCCCCCCCACCTTCTGAAAAAAAATGCTAGAGGGATATTGCACATATGGTATGATGTACTGTGTTTTAATGGATCAGGATTTACTTTGACTACCTGGAGTTCTTCATTGTGTACCTAACACGATCAATATTGCCACTCATCCCCGTCGAAATGCGACTTCCGCTGCTCAGAATCTAACCGAACCTCGCGCTCACGATTATAGAAAGTTATAGCTACAGTACGCACCGCGGCGGTTAGACGATGCTCTGGATCTACCAGCCTAGCGAGAGAGAGAGGTTTATTTGAAGAAAGGCCGAGAGGTCGGCTTGAGCGTTAGTGATGTAGAGATTGAGGTGCACGCACTAGGCTACATTTGTGTGCAACCGAATTGTTAAACCAACCTATTTACTTCGTCTGGACGCAGTGGTCCTAGAAAGATCTCGCGGAGCGTTTTTCGCGGCTATGAAATGCGGGTATTACTTAGCTACAGTGTACATTTGTATAGGTTGGCGGGTTCAATTTCCTGCCGCGGCGGTCGCATTCCGATGGGTGCGGAATGCAAACACACGCGCGCACTTAGATTTAGGAGCACGTTAAAGCCTAAGAGACCCCTTAGGGTCGGCATACCCCCCTACGGCGTCCCTGACAGGTTATAGCCAGCTGCACAGCTTAGGTATACGTTAAACCATACAATTAGTATTTTTTAATGTTTGGATAGCCAATGGTGTGATCACATTTTTTTTATAATGCATTAACCCTTCTCATCAGAAACGCAAAAAAGGAAGGGGGAGGGTGGCACGCCAATTTGAATGTATAAGTCAGAAGTCGATACATCGCAATGGGCAAAATAAATATAGAGTGATTACGGCGAATTTTAGTTGCCACATTGTTTTTCTAGTTACCGTCACAACCTCGAGAAATCACCTGCAGGTCAACTACATAGGTAACTATGTCTACATTATACTTTATAAGAAATATTGTTAAAAATTATTGTTGCAAAAAAAAGTCAATCACCTTTATTATTTTCCAGCACGTAGTACAATAAAACCTCTTGCATTATACTGTCTGACGAAGTAAGACAACGATGTCGCATACTATGCTTTCGTACATGTGGCCGATGAAAAGCCGAGATTCAAAGCTATACATTGTCCGCGTGACCTGCCAGAAAGCAATGTTTCCATTCGGAGCTCTCGATAATAAGCGATGAACGCCAAATTTATCCACCGTATAGAAGCAGTTGACGTATACGCCTCGGATCAAATCTGTCCCACTGGAATCGCCGGCCACGACCCGCCCCCCGATCCCACAGCATCTCCTTGGTTTTCCACCATGCACTGCCGAAGCGGCGGCGGCCGTTGCGATACAATCGCACGTGCCAACCCGTCGTCCTGAAAGACCGTATGTTCACCCCGCTCCGGCCGTTCGGCCAGCTTCTCGACCCCTGTTGCCTCCTCTCTGCCCAATGCACACACGGCCCCCCGGTCCCTCGCCGTCGTGGCGTGCGACACTGCCCACTCGTCGCACAAGGTATCGCCTTGTCCCTTACGCACATCAGAGGTGAACGGCCATCGAGTGGCTCATTACCGAGCGCCGTCGTCGTAGACGGGGTGTGGCCGCGCGCTTACGGTGGCCTGCGCTGGCGTAGCTGTCCGCAACGACGGCGCGGCGGTTCTCAAAACGCCTGTTGCGCAAGGGTTCCGACGAAGAGGAATACACCTGCCGCCCGTCCTCGATAAACCCGGCTAGCGGCCGCTGCCTGGCGATGACACGGGGTGCAGGCGTGTCCGGCCTGGCTCATGCGAGCTGGCAGACGAGTTTCCGAGAGGTTCCATCTGGGCAGCGATACAGCGAAACGAGATTGCGAGGTTGTTAAGCGGTTGGCTTTTGCTACGTAGACTAACTTTAATCTCTACATCATCTGCTTAAGAACACTACCATTATTCTACCTTTTTATAGAGCCTTTCTTTGCCTTCGTCCGATCCATTGCAGAGTACAGCAGACAGGAGAATATACGCCGGCTGAACGCCCCGTTCTTCATTAAAGAGCTCCCCGCCCACCTCCCACCAAGTAAAGATGACTGACAAAGAATAAAGTATTCCGTATTGCGTGCTAAACAAAGGGTACAATGCACACACAAACAAAATGAAAAGTAAAGGAAAGGGGGAGCGCACGGCGGATGCTCCGGCTCGAGCATTAAGAGTGCTACGGATAGAGGATAGACCTCGAACTTTGTCAACATGTACCATAACAAAACAGTTGATAGTGGCGACAGCGCCGTTAAACCTAAGCGCCGTTTTCGGTACATTAACGCTAGTTCTACGCGAAAGTGGACGCCCGTTCTCAGAAGCACATTCAGAGCTGCGGTCCTACGGATCTGTGGCCGGGGGATGCAGGCGTGTCTCGTGGCACCTAAATGAATGTCGACACGCATCGGGTCACTCGACTGCCGGGGCCTAGTGCGTGTGGAGGCGAGAGATGTCATCGTGGTCGCCCTGACGGCTTCTTGCTATTCTTAAGCATAGTTTGCCCACAAAGGTATTAACAGAATTTCCCAAGAAATATCCTCATACCGAACGTCGTCCCCCTTCCCAAACCACCGCAGCACCACTCCGTGGGAAACGCAAGTTTGAACCTAAATTCAATTTTATTAACCGATGTATAGCGTGTACAAAAGGAATACAAAATACGCGAGCAAAGAAAAAGAAATTATATTAGAAGAAAGGCTGAGAGGTCGGCCTGAGCTAATGTGTGCTCTAGTCTGCTACTCTGCGCAGGGGAAAAGGTAAAAAGGTAGAAAAGAGGGGATGAGTGATGATGAGAATGGTTGAGGAGCACCTGGTGAGTGGAGGCGCAGCAAATTGGTTTCGGGGCGTTTTGAGCTGCTTCTTTGACATTAAATAGAGGAGAATGGGAGGAGAAGAGGCTGTGCAATTGGTTGAATATGTGAAGCAATTCAACTGGCTGAAGAGTGACAGGCACTGGTTCCTTAACTCCCCCTCGCCCTTTCGCCGCCCGTGACTTGTTATTTTCTTTTGTCTTACCGTCAACCAGCCCTTGTCATGAAAACCGATTGGCAGAAGGAAGAAAGCTGAAAAGTAATCATTCCTGCCGTTCGAATATATATGCTTGTACCTGTACTGCTCATGAAAGGGACAGCAGAAGAATCTCCATATCTCGCGAAACTAATCGGGAATGCGCGCAGCAGGTCCCCTCGTCCCCCTCCCCCCTGACCCTCCTCCAGCAGCCCTTTTTTATAGGTCATAGCCGATTTACGCAGCCACAATACATGCTTTGAAAGCTCGCTGGGAGGCAAAACAAGTGCCGACTGAGCAGCGTGATCGGTGTTGCAGCCGCAAAGGTTCAGGAGTTTCACGCGGAGCCTAACATGATCTCAGAGTGCCTCGACAACGAATTCCAGTGACCACACGAGCGGAGAACGCGGCCGGTGGCCGGAACGGGATCGGAGAGTACAACCCGGAAGACATGGAGAGGAGAAAGAGGTAGAATGCAGGCGCTTGCTGCGATTCGAGATAATTAATCGCCCACCTAAACAAAACTAATCTGCATAATTTAGGAAGGGAGTGGGCAGAAGCAAAGAGTATTATATTATCGCGAGTGCTTTTGTACCCGCGACCCCCCCCCCCTTTTTTTTTTTTTGCTCACTCTCTTTTATCTGCGTTCGCTGACAGAAGAAAAGAGTCCAGCAAATGATAGGACTGACCTCTGGTCTCTCGCTCGAACATCGGTCGAACGCAGCCTGCCTACGAAAGAATGCACAAAGAGAGCAGACAAACAAAACGAAAACAAGATTTTAGGAGATGGAGAGGGAGAGAAAAAACAAAGAGAGCGCAACAAGTGAGGGATGCAAATTAGCACCGAGCCTAATAGCACGGAAAAGATTATCTCTTCCATTTTGTTTCCAAGGCGTGTAACTGTGAGCAAGAAAAAAACGGGTTGAGATAACGAGCAGAATAGAATTAGTCGACTTGGCTCTCGCTGTCTATACAGCATGCATGCTCAAGTCCATCTTCAATTTCTGTACGTTTTTGCTTTTGTTTGATTGATTTTACCTTGAGAACCTCGCTGCGTATAAGTGTAGAGGTAGAAAAAAAAGAAAACTTATACAAAACAAAACATATCAGTTCAATATTTGCAAACTTTTCAGTTATATCTTTACATTTTTCTCATTTTGTCTTCCCCATTACAGTCCGCAACTCGCGCCTCTCTCGCCACGGTAAAATATTCCTTCCGGGATCGATAGACAATCTTGAGGTTACGTACATGGGCGGGGCTTTAATATGCGCACCCCTGGAAGCCTGCTGCTGCCGCAACGAGTAACGCCGACCAGGAAGGCGGTGATATAAATGACCATCGAGAGCCGATTAACAAGTTTAATTTCGGGTTTCCTGTCGACCCTGCGAAGAAATAAAGTTATCGAGAGAGCAGCCGGCTGAAATAATAAGCAGAAAAAAGTGGAAGGTGCGGCTGCACGTGCCAAAACAACGCATGGTCTATTAGAAGCGTCGAAATGGAGAGCGCACCGCGACTAATTTGTTGCAGATGCTGGTTTGTCCGATGCGCCACACAACCTCAAGCACACATGCTCTTTTAAATTGCACTTCCGATCAATATTCGACCTGGCCGACGGTATCGAGCCTGCATCCCTGGAGCTGCGCACAGACACTGTCAACTAGCCTGTTACATGTGAGAAAAAATATTATTATTGGTGGGTTTGCACACATAATGCAACCATAGAAAAAAAAAAAATGTCACAGTTTCGCCCTAAGGGCGAAGCCATGAATGCGATAGCAACACAGCAATGTCATACGAAGTAAGGTGAGCGGCTTTGGTAGCAATATGAATTGTAGTAAACATGAGCTGATTAAGTAAGGAGGTGTGCTGCGGCGTAAGTAGACCGACATGACGAGACACTCGATGACCACGAGAAGGCGCGTGTGAAACGGTGGTGTTGATGAGAAGCGCTTCCCGTGGGCAGCGCGTGCGAAGGGACACATCTGTAGCGCTGCACTGGCGATCCGGGCAGCATTGCATGTGTAGCGTGCGTTGGAAAATGTGGCCCGACTATTACTAACTGAATGAACAAGCGTGGTGTGAGCGCGCACAAACAAACATGAATAGATCACACTGAATGACTGCAGACAACGACCGTCAAAACTCTGGCAGCAAGCGGATACGCCGCAGCGGCGAACGTATACGTGCTGTCTATCGCTTCAACGGAAACTGAGCGCATAAAGGTCAGAGCCGTGTGGAGATAAGAGACGGTGCGAGCGAGTGACGATCGCGGTTGTTGGCAGCGTAGAAGTGCGCCCCCCCCCCCCCCCCCCCCCCCCGCTCCCTCCGGCGCTGGCTTACCGTTTCCTTGCTTGCGCGTGGGAGAGATAAGAGACTGTGCGGACGAGCGACGAGCGCGGTTGTTGGCAGAGAAGTGCCCCCCCCCCTGCTCCCTCCGGCGCTGGCTTTCCGCTTCCTTGCTTGCGCGTGGGAGATTGAGTGCGTTCGCTCTCCGTGATAGCGCGCGTCCCCGCACGCTTCCGCTGGGGCATACGGCGCGCGTCGAAGATTTTATCTATACGGAACCTCACGGCGACGGCGACGGCGACGCCGACGGCGACGCCGACGGCAGAAATCCGGTTGAAGTGTCCATATAATTGCTATCGCAATAAAAAGAAAGCTGGGTAACTGCTGGGTAAGAAAAGGTAACTGCCACCAGGAGGGGCACAACGCCTGCCGGCTCTTTAAGAAAAAAAGTACAAAGAAAAGGAGTGGTAAAAGGGAGGTGCATGGTGAGTGAAGAAGGCGAGAATAAAAAGAAGGTGAAGAACAAGACAACAATAAATCATGTATGCGGTGACATGCACTCAAGCGTCCTGCAAGTTGTCCACAAATTAGCACAAAATAAGGTTAAAATGCCAGGCTATATTCCGGAGTCCATATTCGTCGCCTTCAAGAATGATAGAAGGGCTCTGTGTGCTTGATCACGTTTGGACGCATGAGCAGCAGGAAATATAACGTCAACCATTCTAAATCACGGTAAGACAAGGGAATAATAGTTTGTGTAGGGCGCATTCCGCGGCGAAAACCGAAGAAAAGTGCATTAGCTATTTCGTGTGACCACTCATATGTCGATGAATAAACTTCATCTGAATGTAGTAGCAAGATAGAATTGATTGATTGATTGATTGTCTGAAGGTGCCTCACTACAGTGCTATGAAAGGGGCCTTATTGGAGGGCTCCGGGTTATTTTTGACCACCTGAGGTTTTTTTAGGGTGAAAGCAAAACGTGGTACACGAACATCTGACCAAATGCTCTCACTACCGCTTGAAATCAAATCCGCGACCTCGTGATCAGATGCAGAACGTTACAGCCACTGAGCCACTGCGGCAGGTAAGAGAGAATGGTCGTTAGATATTATGATCAAGTTTTTCTTTGACTGATTTATCGATTGATTAAAAGAGCATGACTTGAACTTTGAGTAGATCAAAGAAAAAAATATGGAGAGAAGGTGCTGGGACCAGTGATGGAAGGTTCAAAAATTATATTCTGGGGTTTTACATGCCAAAACCTCGATATGATTATGAAGCGAGCCATCGTGGGGAACTGCGGAATAAGTTCGAGCATCTGGGGTTCTTTAACGTGCACCCAACACACGGAACACAGGTGTTTTTGCATTCCACCCCATAGGGAGAGAAGGTGTCGTCGTTAATGCAAATGAAGTTTGTATTCAGTAACGTGTGGTTATTACCACTGTTGCTGCAAAGAAGCTAGGTGAGGTTTAAAGAAGTACCTTCGTTGGACTGGTGTAAAGAGGAAAGGTGGTAGACAAAACCAAACTAAGACGTCCTTAACGCGTAGAGCAAGTGACTTCATCTTTGCGGACGTCTCGAGGATTTACTCATGCCACTTTGAAAATTGGGTTCTGCAAAACGCGGTTTATAATAGAATCCGTTCACCCGTTTGCTAACTATGACAGCTGCAGTGCATGCGAAGACACCAGGGACATTTGGAGACATTAGGACTGTTGTATGATCAATACTTAAGTGGCTTTGAGAGTAATGGTTATCCAGGACCTATGAACTCTTTTTGTTACTGTTTTGCTATTTTGTTATTGACTTTTAACAGTGTGTTGCATTTTCATGATCTTTATTTAAGTTATTATCTGGGCCTATGATGTGGGCATAGCCAGCCGTACCTGCATGTGGCCAAGCTTCCTATTTTTCACATTTAATAAAGAAGAAGCAGAAGAAGAATTGAAGAAAGTATACAACGAATGAAACATTCAAACGAGTTTGTGCTCTCTTGGAGAACTCAAAACAGCTCCATTTGCGTTTCCCTTAATTGTCCTGATTAAATTTTAATGCTTGAAACCGTAAAATAAATAAATAAATAAATAAATAAATAAATAAATAAATAAATAAATAAATAAATAAATAAATAAAAAGGATCACGCAAGGGGTGTTCGAAAATCTGAGTGAGTTGCTTCACCAAATTGAACTTTCTTTATTCAAGATTTTCAGTTTTTTAGAGGCACTGAAAATCGACGTGGCTCATTTAAACCCATAATAGTTTAGTAGTTATCCTGATATCTTAAAGAGTGTGAAAGGGATGTCCTAAAACCATAACGCATGTGCTTGCCCGTTAGCCTAATAACCTGAGCTAGCAGTGTGGCTTTTTTTTTACATTCTCGCTGGTACACTATAATTATTCACTGTGACTACAGAACTGCGCTGGAACAGCCGTAGTCAGGCTGTCAACGTAAAATTATTAATGAACCAAATATGTATTTATTTATTATTGCGAATAACATTCTTTGCCTACTTGAGCCGTTTTGAGCCTCACTGCCTATCTATCTATCTATCTATCTATCTATCTATCTATCTATCTATCTATCTATCTATCTATCTATCTATCTATCTATCTATCTATCTATCTATCTATCTATCTATCTATCTATCTATCTATCTATCCCCTTACGCCGACCCAGTGACCCATGTTGTCTACCGGCTTAGGCCACTAGCTACGTGCTCCTGGTCGTGATGCCATCGTGGTCGTTCCATTTTCGTCATTCCAGCTTCGTGTTATCTTACTTTCGTCATGCGTCCTCGTCACCCCTTCTACTGTGACCCAGGGGCCCAATTGTCTAATAGTTTTGGTCCCTAGGTACGCGCACGTAGTCGTGATGCCGTCGTTGTTGTTGCATCACCGTCCTTCAAGCTTTGTCATCCGACCACTCGTCATGCCCTCCTCGGCACCCCACCGGCGACACACAGTCGTCATGCATTAGATGTCGTACCGCTGTGGTCATGCCGTCATGGTCGTTCAATGGTCGTCATTCCAGCTTCGTGATCTAACTGTCGTCATGCTGTCATCGTACTCCTTCTACTCCGGGCCAGTGACCAAGTTCTTCAATAGCTTGGCCCACAAGACATGTGTTCGAGGTCATGATGTCGTCGTGAGCGTTGCATCGTCGTCATTTCAGCTTTGTCATCGGGCTCCCGTCATGCCATGGTCATCACGCCATCGTCATCACGCAGTCATCGTTACGCTGTCATTCTATCATTGTCACCACCTCAGTAGTGTCATACCATGGCCGTCATTTCATAGCCGTCATACCGGCTTCGTCTTTTCATCAACGTAAACCTTTCTTCGTCATTGTATTGTAATCATACTCTCGTCATTCAATCGTGATTATACCGCCCTTGTCATGTCGTCATCGTCGGACATTCGCTATCATGAATCCATTCTCAGACCATCGTCGTAATGCCTTCCTGGTCATGGCAGCAGCGACACTACCCCTTTGTCATCCGACTCTTGCCACGCCGTTGTCATCACGCCATCGTCGTCATAACGCTTTCGTGGTACATTCACCGTCACGCAATTGTCATCATACACTTGTCATCATCCCATTGTCCTATTGCCGTTGTCATGCCATCGCCGTCCCTGCGTCGGCGTCATAGAGTCGTCGTCATGTCTCCATGCTCATGGGTGACCTTGGCAAGCCAGTGCCATAGCAAAGTAGGACGATATCGGAGCAAGGAAAGTCTCAGAATTACAACTGCACATGCTAAAGTGACTTCAGGAATAGAGTCTCCCGCTAGATTGCTCGATTGCTATTCGCATCACCATCGATAGTAATCGTGAAATAACTCAGGAGAGTTAAAGGCAATAGAATTAAGATTAATGACTAAATGAATTAGGTGGATGACTAAGCGAATTATATATAGACTAATTGAATTAAGAGCATGAGTAAGCGAATTCAGGGGATGACTGAGCGAATTAAGAGTGGATGACTAAGCTAAGTAGACTAAGTAGACTAAGGGGGGGACTAAGTGAATTAAAGGGGATGTGTACGTCATGCGTCGGTCTTTAATGCATCGGCACTTGGGCGTTCGGCTTCAAGTCGGTTTAGGGATAACATAAGAAACCCTGTGAATATTTATTTATTTATAAGAAACCCTGTGATTATTTATTTATATATTTGTTTATTTATTTATTTTTTATTTAATCAAGACGACCATATATATTGGCCATGGGAAAGCGCGAACATAGCATCCATTCACTGCGACTCCAGCTGCGCAATCCCTGCTGCAAAGACTAAGCTAAAGCTTCAAACCAAAGAAGAAGAAAAAAAAAAGAAACTTTTGTTAGAATGTCAGCCACCCACAAGTGGGTTAAGCTTTGAAAATTGGCCTGTTACACAGACTGCAACTTTGCCCTGAATTTTCTGCAGCTCAGATTTCAGCAAATGCAACCGCGGCATTGCCGTTTCACGTGCCCCGATTGCAGCGGCTGTGATTTTCGCGTTTGCGAGTACACAGTCCAAGACTAAATTATTCTTGGCGTACCCCCACGGTGAAAACAAAGTAAAACAAACTAAACGTGTTCAAAATGTCTACTCTATCAAAACACAAAACAAGCGGACAGACCATAGTGACATTTCTCCAGATCCGCGTTGCTTTTGGTTCCCCGTCCACTTTCCATACGCGTTTTAGCAGAGATGTTTAACACTTTCGAACGTGAAAGGAAGGTCGAAAATCGCACGCACTTTACATTTCACAGCAAGTCTCACAAATAGCAAGCAAATTCTCAGAACGTGAAACAAGCTTTAGAGGCAAGTTGGTAACGATCCTAAATTGTTAACCTAATTAAGTTGGTAGCGTAATCTCTTCTTGTTTTGGTGCATCACTTTATTGTAACACTTTTACGCGTTATTGTAGTATGCTCCAGCAATCTTTTGTATACCCCTCCAGCTTGGACCGCCACGGTATGGAGTATTGAATAAAATAAATAAATAACTTAGAAATGATCCGCCGTCTTCAACAGCACCACATCTAAAACAGGGACACGCAAAGAGAACACGGCACATTTGCTGGCTTTGAGAGCGTAACCTATCGGCGAATAGGGACCTGCATAGTTACCTAAGAGCACCATGGGCAGCAATACGTCAAGATAAACAGAAACAACCCAGCCTGACCACGGGCCGAACAAAGCAAACCTGGCAGCTTTCGCGCCATGCAGCACGAATGCTATCACCGACTCGCTCGCTCCGCCGATAAGCGTTAGGAATCCCTGGGTGTGAGCAGCGTGAGTATGACATCAGTTGCAGCAGGCCATTTAGTGAAATATTACTATAAATTGATCGCTTCCTTGTGATCATTGCAAACGTCGCATGTGACGCTGACGACATCAGCTGGCTCAGGGCGCAAAATCGGAGCACTACTGCGAGACGAGAATTGTAGTTTTAAACTGACCACCATCGCGTTCTTGTATAATGCGCCCATCAGCATAACGACACTTTCTAAACATGAATCGTAAGTTTTATTTACAGGAATGTCGTCCTCAAACTATTAACTTTATCGCATTTCTATCTAACGTCAAAACAACATTTGCGTTCCCCCTCATAAAGAAGAAAGATTACACCACTCCGCAGCAGAAAGTTCTTTAAAAAAGAACAAGCTCCAGGACTTACGTGTTTTTCAGAAATGTTTACGTTATGGTTTTGTTGTCTTTGTATGTGTATTCACTTTTAATTTTTCATCTATTAAGTACAAAATACTCGGCGCAGTGGTTGTAAAACTGTGTCTCTACGAAAGAAACGCCTAAAAAATGACACGCGAGCCCAGATGTATCGAGAGTGTAGTTAAAAAAAAAAGCTAGTCCAAATTTTTAGTTCAATCTGTGCGGCCCTGTATGATCACGAACGTCTTTTTCGGGAGCAGAAAACTCAAGAATGATCGGACATCTCAAGTTGCTCTCTCCAGAGAATGGTACGTACAAACCTCCTCTGGGGTAAGCCGTCCGTAAATAAAGACCGAAAAAAAAAAACGTGACATTCTGAAGAACAAAAAATGAAGTGATAGAGAGAGACGACGAAAAAAAAAAAAGGGGAGGGGGGGAGCATATTAATAAAAACAAAGAAGCTGTGGGGTGTCGGGGGGTGAAGGGGCGCAGAGTTTCCTTCAAACGATGCAGGCACCGGCGGAGAAGCAGTGAATCATCAATGCACAACGGCGCCATCGGAGCGAATGAAAATTCGCTGATTCGCGAAATATGGGATCTCCAGGCTGAACCTTGGCTGCCACTCCGAGTGCGCTGTTTATTGACGAAGAAAGGAGACGGGGGTGCATTTGGAACATGAAACTAAAAGTAAGCTCGAACCGTTGGGAAAGGGCGAGGAGCGATAAGGAAACGAGGGTTTCGCAATGGCCCGCAGACAGAGTAACAAAACGAACGAAACGGAAGCAGAAGACGCGAGAAGTGTGGCTGAGAGAGAACGCGTGAAGGGCGGGAAAAGAAAAAAGGAAGCCCTAACGCGGGGAAGAAACTATCTTTCGCGGCGCGTGCAGTTCCTATTGTTCCTTGACGCCGTCGAGCGTAATCGAAGAAAAAGACGAAGCTGTGAGGGAAGCCGAGAGAGAAAGGCAGGGGCGAAGCTTGCGACGAAGATGGGGAGAAGCTGCTGGTTAGGCTTACGGAACCGGTTTCGAGAGGAAGGGCGTTTTCTCCCGGTTCCCGCTCCTTCTTGCTCCCGCAGCCGGCAGAGCCTCTTGCAACGCCGGTCCTTTTTGTCTGTTCGAGTCGGCCGCTCCTCCACGAAGGCTTAGGGGCCACCGCGGAAATCGCGCTCCTGCGAGGTTCGCGGGCTTCTTGCTGCGGCCGCCGTCCCTCGTTTTTACGACTTGCTGGGCGTTGTGCTGAGACGGCACACGCCGGCTCACGATTACGGACCGTTGGTCGTCGACGGGGCTTCGGAAGAGGCTAACGAAGGCGAAAAAGCAATGACCCCCCCCCCCCCCCTCCTGCGCCTCCAGTCGGCGTAGCGTAGCGTAGCGGCTTTGTGCTGGCGTCAAGCAAGGGGGCGGCTGGGTCAAGTTGTGCCCGTTTAATTGTTCAGCTTGGCTTCTCGGAATAAGAATGCAGCCCAAGAATGGGAAGAAAAGCAGGAATGGCCAAAAAGAAAAACACAGAAAAGACAAGAAGAAGACATGGCATGGAAGACATGGCACAAGACATGGAAGAAGACATTTTTTTTTTTTAATCTGCGCCGCCGGCTCTGACTAGATGTGAAGCTTCACGCGCGCGCGACACTGCGTCAGGGTTGGTCGCACTGGCGGTGGTTTTCCCCCCAGTTCACTCTTCTTGTGCGTTTCTATCACCAGTGGATGGGCCTAATTTATTATCGCCTGATCGATAAGTCGGCTCCGAAGGTCGATACCACGGTTGTCGAGTTAATTCGAAGCTCGCCCGCGTCCTTAGGTGCTCTCCTGCCGGGGGCGACCGTGCCGGCGATGACCGCAAGAGGCTGCACTCAACAGCCTCACTGATGTCACACTTGCCCTCTGCTGCGACGGCAAGGCAGTCATAAATAATTTCAGGTTGTTGTGCATTTCTTTTTTCTTTTAGGAAGAACCTAGATGACAAGGCGATAATAGATTACAGATCGCACAGATCGGTTAAAAAATAAGCAGGTAAGAAATAAGCAGCTGAACACCGCGGGAGAAACAAAAGAGCAGGATAGTGTGCGCGTAAACAAAGTTGTATCGTTGAATTTTTTATGGGGTCTTAGGGTAATTTTAGTAGCTCTGACATAGTGTATGTTGAAATGCTACATCTACTCGTGCAAATTTTTGCATTCCTGCTCAGTGAGACGTTTCTTAAATACTGGTGTTGTGAGCAGAATATCGCAAAGAGCCGATGCACTAGACATTATATAAAAGATGGCATTAGCTCACTTACCATTGCAAAGCGCGAAGGAATACCTGCTTATGTCACTGGCACAGACTAAAATGTACGGTTGCATAGCAGACACCATAAAAAATAGAAAATAACAGATAAACAGCACAGAGGTTAACTGGATTAACTAACCGGTTGGCTACGTTGCACTGGAAAGGGGGGGGGGGGGGGGTTGAACGGTTGAAGAGCCACGGCCATGCGTAGCAGGAAAGTGAAGGGAAAAGGCGAAAGCACGGGCGCTTAGTAAACGCACGTTCGTACTGCGTACGCAATGTGCAAATTTTTCACAAGAAACGCAAGCGCGAACGCAACGCGCGCAACTAAATTGTTCAGAATACAATCGTATGAAGCGTTAAGAGCGCCACAGCCGTCACACACGCCAGGGTATTTGTTAGAAGGCCCACTAAATTTACGTTTCATACAGATACGAGGGTTAGGATGTGGCCAACAAGCCCCGCAGTTTCTGTTTTAATTTTCCGGTGACGCTTCTTCCGGCATCCCCAGTTAGAG